>NW_024467309.1:247729-378854 GCF_000600275.1 Aspergillus ruber CBS 135680 | reverse complement strand
TAATGAGATGCGTCCCTCTTGTTCCTGCGAGTTTCGGTTCGATCGAGAGCGATTTGGTGGCATGGTGGGTGGTTAAAGATGGGAGAATGCATAGAGACGCCAAAAAATGGATGGGTGGCCGGGTGGCCCGGGTGGCCGGGTGGCTCGGGAATTACGTTAGATAAGTTTTGCCTCATTCCTCAGGCATAAAATGAAATATCCTCTTTGGGTATGGCGCGGTACATCATCTCAACAGAACAACCACTTCACCCATCCTCCTCGTCTAATCCAACTATACAACCAACAATATGTCCTACGCGCTAGAAACAAAGAAGCGCAAGTTCCATCGAGTCCTCGAGTCCCTAACCAAACCTTCAACCCCCGACCAACCAACCAAAGAATCCACCACCGGAGCTTCGACAACAGCACGCGATGCGATCAAGAAAATCCGACTGAGCAAAGATGACGACACCTCTACCTCCTCCATCAAAAACTCGATCCTGAAAGTCGCCCGACCCGGCACGCGAGCATCCTCTGTTTCATCGACGGCGCGACCTAGTTTTGTCCCTTGGGATCGCGAGCGCTTCCTCGAACGACTCGAGACGTTTCGGCGGGTGGATCGCTGGTCTTCGAAGCCGGCTGCGGTCAGTGAAGTGGCTTGGGCAAAGCGAGGATGGATCTGTACGGATGTGTCGCGGGTGACGTGTGTTGGAGGTTGTGGTGGCTCGGTAGTTGTTAAGTTGCCGGACGAGCTGGATGAATTGGATGGGTACGATGCGGATAAAGTGCGGGAGAGAAAGGAAGTCCGTATGTTGCTCTCGACCCCTCATCGAGGATCGATGGAAATGCTAACCGAAGTGCAGGTTCAAGGCTCGTGGAGGAATATACAAAGCGCTTGGTAGAAGGACATGGCGAGAATTGCCCTTGGAGGAACAAGGGCTGTGATGGTACGTGCCTACTGCATTTTCCCTGACTATACACAATGCTAACCTGTTTAGATACGATTCACCGCCTACCCCTGGCCAATCCTGACGTAGCAATCTCCGGTCTACAAAAACGGTACTTGAACTTGGTGAAGATGGAGGATAAGCTACCGGCGGAGGAAGCTATCCAAACACCAAAGTCGCTTGATCTTGACGAAATCATCAACGTGTTACCAACCGGATTTGTTGAACCAGACAAGCCGAATGAAACGACCGAACCAGAAAAGCAGCCAGAGACGACACAGCCAGAAACGATCAAGCCAGAGATAAAGGAAGAGGGTGAAAATCAAGAGAGCTCCCCTCAAGCTCAGGAAGAGATATCTCAGAAAATCACGGTCAACAAAGCAGCCTTTGCATTGGCGCTCTTTGGCTGGGATACTGTCTCGGGTGGGACAGCAGGGCTGGCTGCATGTGGTGCGTGTTTTCGGCGGCTTGGTCTTTGGATGTACAGGCCAAAGGCGGACGGGGTCGAGATTGACAACCCGTTGGAAGTAGTCAGTGAACACATGGAATACTGTCCCTGGGTCAGCGGTAAAGCACAGAGCGGCACGGGCAAGCCGACTGATAAACCAGAGACACTGCGCAGTGGATGGCAAGCCTCGGCCCAGGCACTAAAAGTGAAGCGTCGTCGTCAAATTCGTTCGACTGCCTCGATGGACACTCTCCGCGCTGGTTCCGAGACACCTTCCATGATGGACGGGTCAGTGATAGATTCAGAGGTTGACGAGGAAGCTAAGAAGGCTACTGATCGAGAGTGGTGGTCTAAGATCCGGCGACTGCGGCAGGTCTTGAATGTCAATTCTCCTAGGAAGTCAACCCCAGGGTGTTAGACACTTCAAGTTAGTTGCTCTCCTGTTATAGCACAAGCACGGCGTCATGGTCATGTTATTTGGTTCCTATGTATATACCCATTGACATTCATAGATTTTCAGATATTCAAGTATTTTAGTACATTTGATAGCACTTCCAGTGACTTCTTCACACCCCTGCTATATGATTCTCCCCATAAATTTCATTCAACTCTGTATATAATTCTTTGTATATACTCTTCAGTCCTCATTGTAGTGAATCTCTTCCGAATGCGGCAAGGGGAATGACGGAAAGCGCTGGTCTCAACCAAGGAATCTAGGGAAGGGAACCATCAGTGAATGAGCTTTGTCTTCACAATGAGCCATGTATTATCACCATCCTCCTCATCCTCATATAACCCCTCTAAACCACAACATGAGCGACGGCCGGCGAGTGTCAGGAGGCGCCATGTACGATCCCGCCCGCGACGCCTGGGCTGACCGCGACGCCTGGGCTGACCGCGACGCCGACGCGGGCTCTTGGCCTCAGCGCCGCAGTGTGGACCAGCAGGCCCAGTCGCACTCGCCGCCAGCGCCAGCACAAGCTCCTCGTCCTGTTTCTCCGGTGCATGCTGTGCCTATTCCTAGTCCTGGACTGGTGAGTACACATATTTTTTTCTGCTAGTTTGTCTTGTGCTGCGTGATTATACCGAGTGCGCTAGTAGCTGGTGTGGGTATTTTCTGCGGCTAGCTACTAGTGGAACTGGTTTTTGCGATTTGTTGTTCGTCTTTTCTGTTGGCTTGATTAATGCCAATTCTTTTACTGATTAGTCTCTGGGTGATATAGTCTTCCTATGACATAGGACCGCCTGTGACACCAGCTGCGCAAGAAATCTCTACTGCTGTGCCAAAACAGCCACCGCATCGTCACGTCTCTACGGAACAAACAGGAACCCCGGAACCCGATAAAGATATCACTCAGTCCTCCAAGCCTACCAAGAAGAAAGGAAAACGTCCAGCTACCAAAGCAATGGACAGTCCCGACGCCTCTAGACCGGCCTCCGAAGCCACCGACTTCATCGCCAGCCCATCCGACCCAAACGGCGACAAGAAGAGAAAGCTAGGTGAAGAAAAATCAGAGGACCCAAAACCAGGCTCAGACCGCCCAGTATCCAAGCGCAAGCGTCTCGAAGAACGACACCAGAAGCTACGCAAACGTGGCCGGACACCACCCTCTGCTTACGCACGACGCGATGCGGACGAGAACTCGGCCCGCAGTCGTGATACCCCGAAAGATCGCTCGCCTTCGCCGCCTCCGAGAGCGCCTACCCCTGAAGCGCAAGCGCGGCAGCGTAAGAGGCCGGGTGGTGGTGCGAGGATGGGGCTTGTTGATCGTGAGACGATGCGGCGGCGACAGGAGGAGCGTGAGCGTGCTCAAGAGCAGGATGCTTTGCGGACGTCTCATGATCGTGGGATGGCAGATGTTGTCCGTCAGCATTACAATACGGTGCCGCAGCGAGGAAAGGAATGGCGGAAGACGGAGAGTAAGATTAAGGGTCTGCGGAGCTTCAACAACTGGATCAAGAGTACTTTAATCCAGAAGTTCTCTCCGGACGAAGAGTTTATATCACGTTACAATGATGCCAAAGACTGGGCGGAAGGCACCGGGCCAATGCCAATGGATGAAAAACGTCTTCTAGTGGTCGACTTGGGCTGCGGCAAAGGAGGCGATTTGGGCAAATGGCAGCAGGCCCCGCAGCCAGTGGACCTCTACGTTGGTCTTGACCCAGCGGATATTTCTGTTGAGCAGGCTCGTGACCGTTACAATTCGATGAGGAATGGCCGCGGTCCGCGTGGACGTCGCGGCCCACTGTTTCATGGCGAGTTCATTCCCAAAGACTGCTTCGGGGAGTACCTGGGCGATATCCCCATTATCCAGCAGGTTGGCATTGATCCAAACGCAGGCCCAGGAGGTTCGGTCATGAGCTCGCGATGGGGCGGCGGTGGTTTCGACGTAGTCGCATCAATGTTCGCGATCCACTACGCATTCGAGAGCGAAGAAAAAGCGCGCCAGATGCTTCGCAACGTCGCCGGGTTGTTGAGAAAGGGTGGTCGGTTCTTGGGCGTGTGTCCCAATTCGGACGTCATCAGCACACAGGTGGCCCGATACAACACGAAGCGCAAGGATCGTGAAGCAGACAAGCAGGAGAAACCAGAAGACCCTGAAGATGGCGAGGTGGAAGAGGATGACAACAAACCGGCGTGGGGAAACAGTATATACCAAGTCCGATTTCCTGGCCCTGCGCCTGATGATGGTGTCTTCCGGCCGCCGTTTGGATGGAGATACACTTATTTCATGGAAGAAGCGGTGGAGGGGATTCCGGAATACGTTGTGCCTTGGGAAGCTTTTCGAGCGTGAGTCCCACTTACCCTGTGCTTCAAATTTCACCGCTAACCAATTAGTCTGACCGAGGATTACAACCTCGAACTCTCCTACCGCAAGCCATTCCTAGACATCTGGAAGGACGAACAGAACGATCCTGAATTGAGACCACTCAGCGAACGCATGGGAGTGCGGGATCGAGAAACTGGTGCTCTGCTGATGACGGAGGAGGAGAAGGAAGCAGCTAGTAAGTGCGGTATGTCTATACTGGTTGGATTGTGCTGACATTCTAGGTTTTTATCACGCATTCTGCTTCTACAAGGTTTAGCCCCAGCATGTTGATAGACAATCGAGTACTATATCAAGTTTGGCCATTGCCCTCCGTAGATATGCTCCGTTAGTGCCTGTAAAACAAGGCACAAACAATGACACCTCAAAACAGACTAGCGCATCGCGTCGCGTCCATTATACTCCAGTATTTTCAACTCCTCCACATACATACTTGTACTTCCCAAAGCACCGCATTACCGGAGTATTCTGTGCATCATTTAACCTACAAAATGCCAACAGCAACCGCAACACCCTCCCGCCACAGCCGCTACTCCACCACCGACACCACCACCTACGACGACGACAATGACATCCCCACCCTCGACCAGCAACTACCCCCCTACGAACCTCCCCTCGCACCCCTCACAGCAAATTCACAACATGCTCTCGCGAACCTCGCCCAGTCGCACAAGCTCAAAGTCCTCCAAACTCACATCACACATGCGGTCGAGAAACTGGGTGACTCGGCGGCGCAGGTTAATGAGCGGTTGACTGATGCGAGGGAGCGGTATACGCGGTATATGGCAAGGAAGCGATCGAGAAGCCAGTATGAGAATGATGGCGGGGAGGATGGAGATGAGGAAGATGAAGAAGTCCAGCGCATAAAAAGAACAGAAGAACAGGTCCACGCTATAACCGAGAAACTTGAGTCTGAAATGCGCGGCATCGTCGATACAGAAGTTAAAGCCGGGAGCCTTATTTCTATCCTCGCGGACCTGGGTAAAGAAGCAGAAATCGCGTCTACGACTACACAGCGCCAACAGTACCGTAACACGCGACGACGACGGAATCCCAACCCAGAAGATGACTCCGAAAACGAAGAAAACGAACAAGACGAAGACTACCAAGAAACCCAACAATCCCAATCCCAACAAGCCGTCGAACCACCCAGCCAAAAACTAACCCACCAACTAACAACCGAAACCACAAACTGGAATACACTCTCCTTAACCCAACGCTACTCCACAAACAACACCTACATCGGCTTCTACCGCATGGTCCACGACGCCAAGCACCCAGGCGATGACATTCCCCCTCTCCCACACGCCTCAACATGGTTCAGACATCTTGAAGACCCATCCATAGCCGCAGCGCCCTCACAATCCCAGAGACGGCACACACGCCGGCGTCAATCTACACCTGCTGAGGATGATGAGGAGATCGCTATTGAAAGTGAACGCGTCTCGCTGAAGTGTCCGTTGACTTTGCTTACTTTCCAAGAACCGTTGACGTCGAGGAAGTGTCCACATAGTTTTGAGAAGCAGGCGATTTTGGATATGATTGCGCATAGTCCGATGATGGTGCCGGGTTCCGATGGGGATCGGAGAAATCGGGTTCGTGCGGTCAAGTGTCCGGTTTGTTCGGTTGTGTTGACGCAGGAGGATTTGAAAAGGGATGCGGTCTTGGAGAGGAGAGTTCGGAGGATGCAGAGACAGCAGGAGGAGGATGAAGATGAGGATGAGGACGAGGATCGAGGACAGGGCAATCAGAGGAAGAGAAGCAGGGCTCAGCGAAAATCCGGCATTACGGTTGCTAGTGACGATGATGAAGAAGCGCAACCTGTCCGGGTCAAGCAAGAAAAGGCCATGTCTCGCGCTCTTTAGTTGCACATATCAGAGTACTGTAAATACAATTGCTACACAACACAAAGATTTGAACATCTCGATTGACCAGTTATCCCGACCGCACCGGTCGCTGGGTATATAATAACAGACTAACAGTACATAATAAACGCGCTGAATAGAAAGGACGTGTCATCAGCATGACAGCCATCGTGAGTCGCATAAAGACAACCAGAGAGAATGATAAACCAGAAAAAAACCAGAAAAGAACCAGAAAAGGACCAGAAAAGGACCAGAAAAAGTTAAAATCACCGTCCAGGTAATTCATCTGTTCCAGACAAATGAACACAGCGTAAAACCAATATAAAAAAGAAGAGATTACTTGGTGAGAATGCGAAGATAATCGGCCACGATCAACGTCACCATACTGTGGAGCAGTGGGTCAGCAAAGAACAACTAAAGCAGACGGTGTGGGGACACTAACGCATGAGGCGCGATCCGCACATAATACGTGCCGAAACCACGGTAAAACCGCAGCCAACCCTCATCCCGGATGACCTTGCCGGCACAGTCCAACAGACCCTTGTATGGCACCTTCCCAGTCTGCGGATCCTTCTGCTGCTTCTGCAGACGCGTCTTGATAAAGTCAAACGGCAACGACAAGAAACTAGCAAAGAATCCCGCAATAGCAGAAGCCGCAAACGTCTGGTTCTGAGCCGACAGGTTTGTCCGCGCAGCAAGCTGAGCCTTGGATTCGGAGAAGAACGCCAACTGACCCAAGTTAAGCGACATGGCACGCACAACAGTCGGGAAAGCACCAGCCCACAAAGCACCAACACCCTCACTCTTCGAAATACGAGCCAGGGCATCAAGAACACCACGGTAGTTCGCACGCTTCTCAGGAGCCTTCAGTCCATCAGACTGCATGCGAATGAGAGCCAGATCGGCCGGGTTTCCAACCATGGCGGCAATACCACCGGCAGCAAGACCGGCACCGGCACGTTCACCAAACGACACGCCTCGGTTGGAAGACTCGGCATTTTTGTTCAGCGTCTTCATGAAGGTATCAAAGAATCCCAGACGAGCAGTAGTATATACAGCCTGACGCAGCAGGCCAGCAGACAGACCGGTGTATAGATCGGCCACCTTACCCGTAGCGATGATATCGCGGGCCACGCCAAACGCAGAGGGACGAGGGCCAGTTCGGACACCTTCACCGGCGAGTTGTAGACGGACTTTGATCATGTCGAGGGGCTGGATGACCACAGTAGCAGTCATTCCTGCCAATCCGCCATTGATGAAGGGGAGGGCTGCTCGGGTGTAGGGGTGATGGAGGAAGTTGGGGGCAGGCTGGGCCTGAGAGGGAGCTGCTTCTTTGACGGTAGCCATGGCTGCAGCCGTTAGTGGATGATCGTATAGCTTGGTTGAAAGCTAATAGAGGAACACCTACCGTAGAGATGGAAGTATCACAGCGTCGCGGAAGCAGAAGCGATAACAAGAAGAACGAGGTAGCAGAACATATATATATACTAGTTCGGGATGAAGCAGAGAACCGAAAATGCAACCGAGAAGGAGAGCAGGAGAGATGAAAAGGAGATGAAGCGAGAACGTCAACCTTTCCAGCCAGATATAATAACCGACGAAATAACGGAAAGCGACGGATCTGCCCGATTGAGTAACTGCGTGCTTGCTCTTTCCTATACTTGCTGTTTCTACAACACTACTTATGTGCTATATGATACCGATGCCATTCGTTCTCTCGCGTCCTCTGCAATTAAACAATACCCAACATGTACACTTATATATACTGTCTTTATTATCTATATACTACCATCGACCATACTCATACTCCCAAGCACTCATAATACAACGATAATAGCCTCTCCCCAAAACGTCATTAACTGCGGGGCCGGTAATATACATAACAATACATTACACATCTTCCTGTCATCCGCTAATCCGTTTTAAGTAACCACGAGAACCGACCGGGATCCCGACACTACTCATATAGCCATCAGCATGAACCGAGTATATATCCGTGCCAGTTTAGTATCTTGATACCATTGATAATGAATACTGCAATATAATAATTGATACTGATGATACTAACTAGTATCAGTTATGAAAGTACTATAGAAGTGTGGACATGTATTCCCTCCGCCCGAATCTCACCCGAGGATATACATCTGTCTTGGTAGAGACTAACTACGGTGTATGCCAGTGCGGTTCCATTCCTCCTGCATCCCTGTCACCACTGAATTATATTCTTCCGTTATGGGGGCTTCCTCGGGTGACGGTCCGGTATGTGTTTTGTCGTTGCTGTTGTTAGCACACGGGTCCACGGACCGTGGCTGATGAGGCCAATCACCAGCTTATAATTACTAGTTTAATGACCGGGGTGTAACTGCCAATGATGGATCCCGCGGGAAACTACCGGTAAATATTTTTACCTAGATCTAATTCCCGGCGTTGGTTTCCTGGTTTCCTGTCAGCCGAGATAGATGCGTAGTGGCTGTCTCGTCGGTAATGGCTGTGTGGCAGGCATCTTATCGCCATCAGAGGCCTAAGCATGCTCGTCACGATGCTACAGGCAATTACGGATTCACGTACGAAGTATGAAGCACGGAGTAAAGAATAGGATAAAAGTATTCAGGTATCAATGATATCATTCTTTTCCCTGTACATAAAAATGGATACAAATACCAAAACTCACGCCATGCAATTATTTAACAAAAAAGCAGACAAAGGAAAATAACAAAAGCAAGATCATTGAACAACCGGCCCAGCAGCAATCACATCTTCTGTTGCCTGGTCCGAGTACTTGGTGAAGTTGTCGTTGAACAACTTGCCCAGCTTGTTAACCTCGTCCTTGAAGCTTGTCGATGCAGTCCAGCTGTTCTTAGGGTTAAGCAGCTCCGAGGGAACGCCAGGGCAGCTCTTGGGAACGGGCAGGTTGAAAACGTCGTACACCTCGTACTCGGCGTTGGCGAGCTCGCCGCTGTGGATGGCGTCTAGGATGGCACGGGTGTACTTGAGCGGGCAACGCTTTCCACCAGTGGTAGCGCCAGCACCAACCCAGCCGGTGTTGAGAAGCCATGCGTTGGCCTTGTGCTGCGAGATCTTGTCCGCGAGCATACGGGCGTAGCGCATGGGGTGCAGAGCCAAGAAAGGCTGAGCGAAGCAAGACGAGAAGGTGGCCTGGGGCTCGGTGACACCGTCCTCAGTACCAGCCATCTTGGAGGTGTAACCGGAAATGAAGTGGAACATGGTCTGCTCAGTGGTGAGCTTGGAGATCGGAGGGAGGACACCACGGGCATCGCATGTCAACAGGATGATGTTGGTGGGGTGGCCGTCGCTAATGCAGGGGAGCTTGGCGTTATCAATGTACTCAATGGGGTAGGCGCAGCGAGTGTTCTCAGTCAGGGTGTTGTCTTCGTAGTCGACTTCACGGGAGATAGGGTCGAAAACCGTGTTCTCCAGAACCGATCCGAAGCGGATGGCGTTGAAAATATCAGGTTCCTTCTCAGCAGAGAGACCGATACACTTGGCGTAGCAGCCACCCTCAATGTTGAAGACACCAGTGTCAGTCCAGCAGTGCTCGTCGTCACCGATCAGAGCACGCTTGGGGTCGGCAGAAAGAGTGGTCTTGCCGGTACCCGACAGACCGAAGAAGACGGTAACATCACCGTTCTTACCCTCGTTGGCAGAGGAGTGCAGAGTCAAGACGTTGTGCTTGACGGGCATTTCGTAGAAGAGGATAGTAAAGACACCCTTCTTCATCTCACCGGCGTACTCAGTACCGAGGATCACCATCTCCTTTTCGGCAAAGTTGATGGCGACGGAGGTGGCCGAGGTCATACCCTCGGTGAAGCGGTTGGCAGGGAATGAACCAGCGTTGTAAATCACGTAGTCGGGGTGGAAGTGCTCAAGCTCTTCACGCTTGGGGCGGATAAGCATGTTGCGCATGAAGAGGGCGTGGTAGGCACGGGCGCAAACCACCCGGACCTTGATACGGTAGCGCTCATCCCAGCCGGCGTAACCATCAATAACATAGATGCGGTTACGGGTGTTGAGGTAGTCGACAGCACGTTCACGGTTGATCCGCCAGACCTGAAGGAGATTAGTTAGCTTCAGCCCTACAAGATGACATAATACCACGTGATGCGACCGGGTGGAGAATGATGATCACGCCATTCCGAAAAAGGCAAATGGGTCACATGCCCCTATCTTCGGGTTGTACACGATAAGGGATGCATAAATGCCTCAACGTCGCAGAAAGACATGTCACAAAGCATCCATAGCAGCGGTATTTTTCAAGGCAAATTGAAAAAATGCCGCTGCCAGGAAACTGGATCGTGGCGCGCAAGGGGGGCAGAATGACAAAAGCAGAGATAAAGAGCTTACATCAGTGGTCATGGGCTTGTTCACGGGTCCCCACCAGACATCGTTTTCTGACGATTCCTCCTTGACGACCCGCTTATCTGAGGGGGAGCGGCCAGTTTTGGCACCGGAGTAGGCAGAGAGAGCACCGCTTGAGGTGATGGCAGAGCCGGTTTCGTAGACGAGAGCATCTTCGTAGAGGGCAGGGACAGAGGGGTTTGCGATCTGACTAGTTAGTATATAGACATAAGACTGGGACAAAAGAGGAGACATACAATAGCGACACGGTTGTAATCAATGTGTGCGTGCTCGTGGAGCTCCTCCTCGAGTTCAGTGTGACGGTTACCCGGTCTAGGACAGTTAGTTGCCACGTCCAGAAGCAAGGAAAGAAGAGAGAAGAGACATACTGGACACCACCAGGGTGCAGAGCAGTACGATTCACAGAAGTAGCAACCATATTGACGAGAGAAGTAGAATGATAATTGTTATTGCGCTGCTTTGCGACTTGTTGTTCAAAGAAATCTGAATAGAGAGGACCAGATTCTCTCGGGGGACCCGGGGGTATATGAATGTTCTGCGAAGAGGCCATGATTCGGTGGTTCGCGAGTTGGAGAGCAGCCGTTGAGGCGGTTTCCCTTGGGTTCTCCACACGGGAGATGTCGGATTAGTGGCGATGATCCGAAATGACCCGAGTAAAACCCCAGATTATTGCGAGTGGGCACGAAGAGGTTACGGAAGCGCTAAGAATGGATAAAGGAATAGACAGGGGAGGATTGGGTGGAATTGCGAGAAAATCACGCGTGATTTTGATGCAGGTATGCAGGAGAGAAGTACAGCGGAAGAAATAGTTGAATACTTCTACAAGTGCCGAACAGGAAAGAATGGTTTTGTCACGATGCCACGACTACGCAGTAATGACGTTATGGTCTATTAAGTTCATCCAAGCCCATAGAAGTAATGACCAGAGTAAAGCAGAGAAACGAATAACCCGAAACGGATTTGATTCACCACCAACTAGAATACAATAAAGCCATGCAAACGTAGTGATCCGGCTTCGTGACGAAATGCCGGTCGAGGGGAGCACCATCGACTCTCTGATTGGTTACCGACCATCCCCACTTACATAATAGCCTTCCAGTCGCTGGGCCGAGGGTACCATTGCGGGCAGCCAATCAGAATACGCTCTGGTCCTGATTTCGCATCAATGGGAGAACTTATTGCCGCTGTTGTTTTTGGTATGGTACGTGGTAGTACCAGTATAAGATCCTTTTCTCCGTTGCCACCACAGTACTTTTGAAGAGTAATGTAGAGTAAAAGCAGGGACCATGAATCAATAGCTTGGATTGAAAAGGTGCTCTTGTAGGGAGTAGTAAATGCGGTCTACAATGGCAAACGGTCTCGACCGCAGGACTCGGGAAGGCGAAGACATTTCGGGAAAGATTACGTAGTGCTGCACGAGATGCATCAGAACAAGAGCTTAGCTTGCTCCATAATTGATAATGATAGCCCATCTTTAGGACTACTCCCTACGAAACCAATCCTGCACTGCTTCCGAGTCGGAATGTCAGACATTCCGATGCGGCATTTTCAGTTGGTCAGAACAAAGCCCTCCCTATATGTCCCGGTTTAGATCCTGTTGCAACCGGTTCCTTGTCCTACATTGCCCGAAGTGGACCTACCGTGTCGGGGAGGAGGGCATGTGCTTTATTCACACCTCTGCCACCACTATTCAAGATGCATACCCCAGGTGTCTATGGCCTTTCTGGAGACTCCGCAGTTCGGATGCGGGGTACAGTAGCTCAGAGTATTGTTTCTCGGTTCTGTCCGGTGACTCTTTTTTTCCGATGTCACGGGATTCTGGCCATGTGGTCTGGTGTTCCTGTAGACGAACCAGTCACGCCCAGTATCACTGTAGAACTATCCTGACCACTCGTCGCACTTCGCCCAGGCCGGTTCAGGATTCAAGGGATCCCATCAATACTTGTTCATGTTTCTCAACAGGAGCCCTCGATATTCTCGTTGCCGTCAATTCGCCAGCCCCTGGTGAAGGCAATCAAACCACACAGCGCCTCAGAGATTGGGAGGGAGGGGTATCTTCGAATCTCTTCGTTTTTTATCGGTGCAAAGGGTTTTTCGATAATCAATGTGCCTTCTCTGACCTCACCAAAGGGCGAGATGGTATCACCGAGCATGACGCTACATCAGTCACAGTTGCTGAAGGTCGTGCATTGGCCGTGATTTTTTATATACTACGAGTAAGTTGATAGATGCCTACGACTATGTAGGCGTACACTACTCCGATGCAACCACATCCTAGCTTTTGTATGCCATATCAGATCGTACAGGATGCTATATTCTCACAGGCCAGCCAAGTATCGACACGAAGCGCAAAGACATTGACGACTGGGAATCAACGGCGACTTCGCACCCAAGGATAAAGAAGGGATTCGAGCCCACTTACTCGTCCACGACCTACGACTGCCTTTCCTCGATAGCTGCCCATGGTCCGGAACATCTGTGTAGGTTAGGAAGGCCATAAGGAAAAGTATGACCTGGGTGAATCAAGGACGCATCGACAAAACATTCATTACAGTAAGAGAAATCGTGGCATGCCTGACACTTATAGCATTTTACGATTTCAGCGGTGCAAGAATCGCAGAATGGAGCTCGACCTTTAAGACTCAACGGCAGCATTGACGTCGTCGCCAGAAGAATTCATATGCAGGACAAAACCGTGAAATAAATACCGTGATCTCGAGATATGTTACTATCTATTTTTTATCACATCATGAGATCGACCTGAAAGTGAATACAGCGAGTGCATTGCGCTCACAGCCTAAATGAGGGCCAAGTGCGGTTGGCTTCTTTGCCTTGTTTGTGAGAAATGACACCGAAACAAACAACTAAACAAAAAAAAAAGTCATTACACCGGTAGCAGAGGCGACACACCGGCAACCAATTGGAGGACCAAAAACGCGAATAAAATATGAATTTTATCCTTTTCAGGTATATACCCCTGTAGGAAATCCCGTGACTCACGATTTTGGGTCAATGATGGGCTTGACAAAAATACTCATAGGCATGGAAAATAGAAAGTCGAGGCAATTGACACTGTAAACGTATGACATCAAGACTGGAGCCTAGAGAGTTGATGCAAGCCTACGTTCGACCCTGGGCAAGCGGCACAGATCCATTACTTACTATATACTTCTTTGTCTCGTATTGAGGCCCTAGATCCCCGCGAAACGCCACGGAAATGTCGCTATCTAGTACCACTATGCAGACCATCAGGCTGATATGCAATGGGACCCTCGTTCGTGACTCATGGCAGATTGCCCGGGCAAAGTACGAGGTGTAATAGCAAACATATAAAAGTAGGATAGATATACCTTTAATCACAGTAACATTCCAGGATAGCTATTGTCTAACACAACTGCTGAAAATGGGAAATATCTCTGCTGGTAGGCCACCTGATTCCAAAGCAATGTCTGCACACTAGCTAATGTATCCTTCAGGAGAGCCACAATCTGCCCTGTACGCCTCCACGGGCTCCATCTGCCAAGTCCACATCAAATGGAATGCCCGGGCATTTGATTCCTTGGTACTGCCTCACACACAGCAAGATCTCAAGCAGCTGATCCTTGCATTTGCTGATGCCCACTCCGAGCACCTCGATAGCTTTGATGATATTATTCAAGGGAAAGGCCACGGTATTATCATGCTCCCCAGTGGTCCCCCAGGTGTGGGAAAGACTCCTACCACAGAGAGCGTTGCAGAGGTCACGAAAGTACCTCTTTACGTGCTCAGCGCAGGCGATCTTGGAACGAGCCCCTCAAAGGTCGAAAATAGCCTGAAAGACATCCTTTCCATTGGTCCAAGGTGGAATGCTGTTTTCTTGCTTGATGAAGCTGACGTCTCCATGGAAGCGCGTAATACAACCGATCTGGGACGGAACGAGCTTGTGTCCATTTTCTTGAGAATGCTTGAATATTACGAGGCAAGCAGCTACAAAAAGCTCCACAACAAGCAAGACCAATACCACATTATTTAGGAATTCCTCTTCCTTACGAGCAACCGCGCGGAGAATATCGACCCTGCCTTCTAATCCCGCATCCATGTGTCTCTGCGCTACCCGGAGCTCAATACAGCAGCGAGACGGCAGTTCTGGATGCAGTTCCTTGGTGATGCATATGTCAGGGGATTCTCGAATGAAGAGCGTGACAAGACGGCGGAGATGGCGTTGAACGGTAGACAGATCAAGAACGTGCTTAGGACTACCCACCTTTTGGCGAGGAAGCAGGAGGCGAAACTTGCTTATTCACATGCCCAGACGATTCTGATTTTGAAGGGATCTGGTTCGGTGTCGGCTGGAGACAATTGAATGTGCGGTTATTTAGCTAGGTTATGATAGATTGGAGCATACAACGCTATTCCCATTTACCGTTCACCATGTGGAGAATTTGACAAGGTGCGCCGTGGAAAATATGTAATCAGCTTCCTAGTATCCCATAAACAGTTAAACACGGATGACTCGGTTCGGGCCGGCCCCAGGGTTGCCCACTCAGTGGATTTTGGGTGGTTGGTATCACTTCATATTCTCTACTCATAGTGAATATATACAAAAACATCACAATAAAATATACCAGTAGACAACCCCATAACAAACCAACCAATCACAAACAACCAAATCAAATCCTGACTCACCCATAAGCGGGGTCACAATAAACAATTTCCCTCCTTCAAATCCAACATCTTCTCTTCAGAATTTCTATTAACGAACCTATCTTCATATCAGAACTACCATTCCACCAAGGTACTCAAAGTATGTGGTTTGATCTTTCAATCTGCCCGAGAATATCAACTAACTGACTATACAGATCTAGATCACCATGCCCGCCCACAAAAGCTGCCCCTCCTGCGGTGCCGGTATCCCCGGTGAGACTAAGACTTGTAACTCGTGTGGAAAGGTGTGTTTTACGGAGGTCTGGCTGCCTACCTGGAAAACTATACTGATGGAATAGACTTGCCCTGTTTAAGCGAGGATTCGAGGTGGCTAGAGGAGGACGTGGACGATGATATGAGAGATGAGATGAGACGAGAATGCGACTTTTTCAGCCTTATGCTTGGGTAACACAATACGAGGAACACAGTGACTGATATCGGTGCCAACCCCCGGTACGTTTTATCGACGGTGACTCGATCCTCTCACAACTGTCCTACAATCCCTTCCCGATTATAGTTACCGTGCCGTGTATTCCGTCCGAGTCTACTGTTAAATAATTGTTTTAATTATGGTAGTAGTAACAGCCCGTTTAACCAGAATTGCCCCATTATTTATCAATAGCCTGCGGTTATATATCGAGCCGTATGTATAGATCCCGGAAGCATAAACGCAAAAGTCTACTCATGTCGAAAGCAAAAAATGAGCATCTCGGGCCGTCTTTATTCGATGCATTTATTCTGTTTCCCGTATCCAGTTCTGCCCGGTTACCTGTTGACAGAACGGAATAAGCCTGGGGCCAGAAACGGCCAACTACTCAGTCTTACGTACATAGACAATCTCACTTGACATTTCAATATCCACCTCTTCACCAACACGAAGACACTAGACCAAGGGGTCTAATAGAAATACCAGCAGTGTAGATACTTACACCCAAGAGTACTCGTACCAGTTAGGGCAGGCAACCAACGGCCAGCAAACATCACATTCTGCAAAACCACCGCATACATGCATATCCTCAAACCTAATCATCAACGGGACCAGAGGGAAAGAAGGGCATTGGATGGTATGCTATATAGCCGCCTCATCTGCAGAATTTCGGTTTCAACTGGAGCAATTGAAATGGAAGCACGGGTTGGGTTGAGATATTTAACGGTTAGCTGTTTCCGCTGACTTGGAGACATTTGATGTCTAGAAAGGATTAAGCAATATTGTGCAAAAATGACTCAAGTTGTTCGTTTTCGAAATCTAACCAAGTTTTCTAAGGTATCTAACAGACTCGTCTAGAGACTCGCAATCGGCTACAATGCCCCTGCAGCCTATGAGAAATACGGCAAAGATATCTGGGACCTGTACTACCTCATCCCCATATTATACAGAAGCTTTCACCATCTAACAACAATAGAGTAGAAACCAAATTCGGTGAACTAGGAATCGAGGAATTCGGACCGTTTCGTTCTGCACAAAGCTATCCCCCTGTTCAGTTTGTTGGGTATGTTAAACACTCAAGTCTATGGATCTTGTGT
The DNA here is from genome assembly GCF_000600275.1 of Aspergillus ruber CBS 135680. Classification (NCBI taxonomy): domain Eukaryota; kingdom Fungi; phylum Ascomycota; class Eurotiomycetes; order Eurotiales; family Aspergillaceae; genus Aspergillus; species Aspergillus ruber. The sequence continues at coordinate 362,203 of NW_024467309.1, read as the reverse complement.
GCTGATGTGACTAGTCTTGAGGTACCGTATAATGTCTCTATATATGATTTGAGGAGCGTTAAGCTGGGAGAGGGTATTTGGACTGATGTTTCGGTTGTGGATGAGTATTCAGAGGATTGAATGGGTGTTTTCTGAATGGTATCTTGTTGTTGCTGAGTCCAACGAATCCATGCGGATTCTTTTTGCAAGTAGCGGTTACAGGGTTGAGTTTATTTCATCGATGTCAACTCAACCTCAACCCTTTCGCAAACAATTGATCCTGTGTCATCTCGCCCCATACCGTTTGTATCCTCGGAGTCCTCTGGCACCCTTGAGAACTGATTATTCACAAGCACAGACTGCCGTTGACCATCTAGTAGTACACTATTATTCGGCAGCGGCTCGCTTTCAGATAACAAATGGATTTGCACAGGATGGTCCCGGACAGGCTGTACTTTGAACATCCTATAGAAGATATTGAGAACAGGAACAGAGAGACCGTGGACAATAATTGAAAATAGGACGAGCCAGTATACCACTATTTTATTAGCATACCCTCTGATCACCTTGTAGGGTTGACGCACCAGGCCTCATAACAGCTGTCAAGTTATTAATCTCATGATCACTCTCACCAGGTCCCGGAAAAAGTCGACGAGCGTACTCGACATACGAAATCGCCCCAATTCCTACCTTGTCAGCACAACCAATCCTAATACAGATAGGTAAAGTTGCATACCAATAGGCCCAAACCATCCCACAAACAACCCCTCCCTCCAATCTCTACAAACACCCCTTCCTAAAAACTTATACCCCAGCATCATCGCCGGAACCCTCCGAAACAAGATCACCATCAACCCCAGTCCTACTAGTCTGCTCACTGTTAGCCCCGAAGACTCGGGCATATGGAATTGGTCCCACGGCATGGCGGCGCCTAGGAATAGGAATGTGGCAAAGTTGAGGAGCGTTTCGAGGGTTGTGTTGAAGGTGTCATGGCGGGACTGGGTTTCGGCGTGGTAGGTGCCGTTCCAGTTCAGTGTGCAGCCGGCGATGAAGCAGGCGAGGGTTTCATCAGAACCGATGCAGCCGCAGAGGCCGGTTAGCAGGAACTGTCACCACACGTAGTCTTAGCACCCTGTATACCCGTATCCGAGAAATGAACGCGGGGACATACCCCCATCGCAACAGGAACCAACAAAAACCCCTCCTGATCAATCCACCTCCTATAACCCCGTCAGCAAGCAACCAAAAACCACAACGGCAATAGAAATTTCTACCTCTTAACTCCAAACCCGACCCCCCACCTACCCAAAATCCCTAAAAACCACCCAACCGCACCCCCCAGCAAAATCATATACCCAACACCCTCCAAAACCCAATGCTCAAGCGCCACAACCCCTCCACCCCCAAACCGCCCCTTCCCCACACTGTCCAAATACCCCGGTACCCCACGCTCCAAATCAAATTGCTCCAGACTAAATGCATTCTCTGGCGTTTCTGCGTATCGGAGTAATGATACGGCGAGTAGTAGGAACGGGAAACCGAAGCCGTCGTTTAAGCCGGCTTCGGCGGAGATGAATTCGCGGAGGGGGCGGCGGACGTAGGTATCGGAGAAGGGGCCTTTGGCGATGGACTGGGAGAGGAGGGGATCTGTACAGGCTATACAGGATGATATTATTAGGGTGGAAAGCTGGTTTTCATCAGTATACTCTGTCTGCCGCTTTGCCCAGGGGAGGGGTGTGGACATACGAATGAGATATTCGGAACCATGAGCATAATGCATCCCGCGCTCACAAGCCACGATATCATCATGAGCGGAAGTAAGCAGATAAGTAGCTCTAGTAGACATTCTTTGATATATCGCTTCGGTAGCTCGTATCCTACCTTGGCCAATTGGATGCCGATAACGATTCGGAATAGCCCCTAGCCAGATATCAGCACCTGTTATAATCACAAAACAGAAAGATGGAGACGTACATAAGCAATCTCACTCGCCCCAGTAGTTTTGTCATAACCCCACTCATCCACACGGAGGAATCGAGCACCGACAGGTCCGAAGGCAATTCCGGTGATGAAGGCGGGTACTGCAGGTGTTAGGGCTGAAGGTGGAATCGTGGAGAATGTAGCTTACAGGTTTCGCCTAGGTACCATCGTTGTTTTATTTTGAAGGATAGGAATCCGAAGAGGAGGATGTAGATTCCTAGTTGTGTTTGTTGTTAGTTTAGCCTGTGGGTATAAGAGAATGGGGAGTAGAAGGTACCTGAGAAGGTGAGGACGATGTTTAGGTTAGTCACATCGAGGACCGGATGGAGCATTATTCTCTTTCTTTTTCCTCTTTCAAGCAGATAGTAGTAAAATGATCTGTTGAACGTCTATTAGATATAACACGTCTAGCTTTCCCCAACTAAACAAACAAAACAACGAGACAAAAAGACAGCAATGCCTGATCACTTATCTCCCCCTGTCTTTTATAATTACTACATGTTGTACCAGGTGCTTGCTTTTGATACCTCCTTGCAGGCAACATATCGACCCTTGTCAATTGGCCTAGATCATTGCCAGTTGGGCTAGGTTATCTTGAAAGTGCGATAAGGGTGCATATTCGATACATACGTTCCTTTGCACAGATAGACAGCTTATTTGGGACTCTATGTTCAATAAGTATAGGACCTCGGTGCATGTGTACAGATGAAGATGAGCTACGAAACCGTGAAAACACAAGGGGAATATATTGCTAGACAATAAAGATACAGGTACTCGTAAGATAACAAAACAGAGTAGTAAACTGGAGCGCAACCAAACCCACGGTATATAATAATAACAACAAACAACCCACTAGCACTGCGCAGAAACCACGGTCTCGCTCATGCAGTCTTTTGCCACTGGGACTGCAAACCGATCAAACTAGAGATGGTACCGCCAATACCAACGATACCGTCGTCGAGATCAGCGTACTTGAGAGCGGAGACGGGTGCGGCCAAATCGCAAACGTCCGAAACTAGCTGAGTGCGAGCAGTCGAGCGTTCCCTGCAATTATTAGCATAAAATTCAACCAGAACAACGAAAAGGACGCACTTCTCAATCTTCTTCGCCTCAACAACACCCTCACCCTCCTTCCGATCAACCGTCTTCTCCTTCTCCTGCAACCTCCACAGCGAATACAAACTGGAAACCGAGCTGAAAATCAACCCCACCATCCAGCACCGATAAGCATTCTCCTGCAACTTCTTCGCATAGCTCAACTTCTTAATCCCCATCGTGTCCACGACCCCAATCGTGTCCAGCGTCAGGTATCCCGCATAGCCCAGCTGGCGACCGATGGCCAAGTAGCGCAGCACAGGGTCGATGGGGGCCTTGTTGTCGACGGCGATGGCAGCGGCTTTCAGGTGTTCGAGGAACTTGCCGATACGGATTATTTTGCGGGTGGTGCCGAATTGCTTCTTGATGGCGTTGAAGGGCTCGATGGCGGATTGCGGGCGGTTGGTGCGCAGAAGGTACCAGGCGTAGAAGCGGGAGAAGTATTGCAGGGTTCGCATGATCTTGTCACGGCCGACTATGGTCATTTCTGTTAGTATAACTTCGGATTATATGGCCTCGCTTCCGGTTGTCCAAACGTACCGGTGGTCGCAACAAAGCGCAAGTAATGCGCCAGCGCGGGGTGGTAGACAACAGCGTCTGCGACCATTTTGGTAGCTTATTATTGTGAATATTATCTTCTCTTGTATAATAGAAGAAGTGTTGTATCCTCTGGAGGACGGCTTGGGCAGCGGATGTCGGATTCCGGGAAGATCACGAGACGGGTTACTCGACCGAGAGCGACGCTACGAAGAGCGAAGGAGCGAACAGACCAGCTGGAGTAAAGTTAGAAGAAGTTAAAATATTTCAAAGGGGCAAGGAAAGGATGGAGGGAAGAAGTAGATAAGTATGAGAACAAGCACGGGGGAGACACGGAGAAGGGAATGTTCGTCGGTAATTGACAAGCGCCGGGGACTGAAGACGAAACCTCGGCTCAATGAGAAGAAGCGCAACCTCCGAGATTTCCCTAACGGGGTTTTTTACTACATATCTTGGATGGCAAATCATGTGATGATCTGCTTTTCTCTTTCTTCTCTACACTTGTTTGTTATGGTCTACATTGTCTATCTCGCGGTTTGCTTTCTGTTCAAATAATATGGGGCATTACAGCTCATCGATTGCCGTCATACTTCGGACAATTCATCTTGCATTTCAACGCTAGACAGGTACAATACCCACCATTGTCCTGTCATGGACGACCATTAAACAATCACCCTGCACGAATTCGAGTCATGATGTCGCTCATTTTGCAGAGACCAGACAATTACGATGATAGATCAGGTTTCAGTCATCCCGACATGCCGCCCTTCTGTAGCGGAGAGGCAAGTAGCACAGATAATACGACATGATATGACGACTCGTGGTTCAGGATGTCGCGAGCAAGCTTCATATGTTTGCTGTATGCTGCACTCAGCTTACACAAAACTTTTGTTTCTTATTACATTCACATATTTAATACATTGGGGGGGGGGGGGGGGGCAAAATATTAACAATGGCATAGCAAGGGCACACACGCCGGTCAGACCATGGAATCGAGATCAGCAAAGCATGTGCCAGTGGGTTTCCCCTTTTCTTTTCTTTTGTTCATTCGTGCACCCGGGCATTCAAGATTTTAGTTGGTTGCGTGGGGGCGTTTCATAATGCTCGTCAATCGCATAGGGAGGGTTGTTTTCTTTATCTAAACTGTTTTCCGTATTTGTCGCTTTGGTGGTTGATGCCGCAAGGGCCGTGTATCAATAAATCCAAGAAGCGGGAGATCGCTGAGGGCTGAAACTGGGCTGGCGGACGGGCATATCCAGAAATACGAAGGAGGATGTTGTTCACTGCTCCGGAGGGTTAGCTGTCGCTGTCGTTGCTTGTTCCACGTTACCCATGGTGGCAGTGTTATAGCCGTTAGCTTCGAGGAATGAGCGGAATTTCTGATCCTCTTTTGTGATAGTGTCCTGTCATTGTCAGCCAGACCTCACCAGAAAGGAGACACAAGGAAATACCTGTCCGATCTTCGGAAAGAGGAAAAAGGCGACGACGGCACTGAAAATGCACAACGCACTCGACACGAAGAAAGGATCCTGACCAGATCGAACCTCATTCGGAGCGTTTTTCTGGATAATCGGGATGACATACGTGCCAACAAAAGCACCGATCTTGCCTGCAGCTGCGGCGATACCGTAGTACTGACCACGAATAGCAGTTGCGCTGCTCTTTGCCGCACAAAGTCCGATATTGTCACCGGGACCTAGTTCCCCAAGCGAGACGAATATACTGTCCAGTTAGTCAATCATTCTTCAAGCCAAGGTGCGACAGCCCTTACCCGTAAACGACCACAAAACCCGCAACGTTTTTGGGCGTCGCGAGATATTCATAACATCCAGACATGATGAAGCCAATGATACCTTGCAGACCAACTCCAAGAACCAAGGTACTGCGTGGGCCCAACCAGTCGCTGACAAAGGCCCCGCCAAATGAGCCAGGAAGGTAAAAGAGGTAGATCACGGTGCTCAGACCAAATGACTTCCATATCGGCGCGTCGTCCCCCAGGATGATAGCCACCCATTTGGACGAGTAGATGCTGAAGGAGTAGGTAGAAAAGTCGTATACGAACCAGACGAGTGATATGATAGTCTAACCGGTTAGCTTGCAACAGACATTTGCGTGGAGAATCCATACCAAACGCCACCAATAGAACCTAGAACGGTCAGCATACTTACATACTTACACACCAATACCGGAGAGACTCACTTGATAATCAACCAAATCGGAAAATTGCGCATACGCTCGCGATTAAACTCCTCGGGCTCATTCAACTTCAACCGCAGATAAAACAAACTCAACGGCGGAATCACTCCCAACCCCAACGCAACCCTCCACGCCGCACGCAGATGATCCTCCGTAAAAATCAACACCAAAATCATCGGCACAAACGCCGCAAGCACAAACCCCATATCGATCTGAAAGTTCGTGAAGATGATAAACCACCGATTGCGATGCCCTTTTTTCAACTCCCCCGTGCTCTCCGCTGCAGCCACAGATCCAGCCGGATACTCACCACCGATACCAACGCCCAGGAAGAACCGGTAGGCTGTGAGCGCTGCGAAGAGACCGTATTGGCTGCCGTGGTAGCCATAGGCGCCTGCTGAAAGGGCACCGAAGACGATTAGGATGACGGTGGAGATCATTAGGGCCCATTTGCGTGACCAGTGGTCAGCCATGTAGCCGAAGGCGAGTTGGCCCAGGACTGTGCCGGCAAAGGCGATGGAGGAGACGTTCTGGCTGGCAGGGGACTTGGTGTAGGTGTCTGGGTAGATTTTGCTGAGCATGGTGTTTACTTGGCCGATTACCTGCGCACATTAGATCAGTGAACCTATAAAAACCAGCTGTACCCAGTAGGACATACGCCATTGAGATAGCCATCCGAGAAAAGACCAGCACCGCAGGCGATCGTGGGCCAACTGCGCTCCCAACGACTCTTCTGGGTGTTCTCCAGCGGAGGCGCATCGTCGATAGCCCTTCCCAGTAGCTCAGGAGATTTGAGCGTGGGTTCTTCTGGCTTGTCTTCTGTCTTCTCCATATTGCGATTGTCCATAGCTCACCATGCCAGGGTAAGCAAAAGCGGAAAGAGACAGCGCGGGGAGGGGAACAAACAAAGATATGCGAAAAAAAAGAACTCGGAGATGTAAGAGATCACATTCTCGGAAAAAAAGAAAAAGAAAAGAAAAAGGCTAAGCGCGAAACCAATCGAAACCAAGGAATCGAAACTAAGGAATCCTTCGCTATCAACTCGTTCTTTAGAGTCGGATATCTCCGACCAAAACTAATACTAGTGAATGCCACGCTAAGCTTTCGCGCCGAGATCGCAATGGAACGCTAATGTAGGCATCATCCAGGTAACATTGCTATGCAGTTAGATATGAATAACTATGCATGACTGCACTCTATCTTGGCTCCTTCTCAGGATACCGATATCAGGGTTTATCCAAGGAGAGTAACCCTTCACCGCTTAGCTCGATGATGCCACACTTGACCTCATCTCTACACAAGATGGTGGACATGCAGAAGCGTTGTCCGTTGCTACACCGTTCTTCAAAGCCACTCAGAACCAACAAGGTAGTTAAAGCTAGCCGGTGTTAATGTAGGCATCATCAATCATATCATTGCTATGCAGCTTCATAGGCTCATTCAACATGAATAATAATTATGCACATGAAAAAAATCAAGACAGGCACCGCCCGCCATTTATCTTTTGCCCTCCTCATCTACTTGTACTTGGCCATGAAATTGTTGTGGAATTCCACAATCCGCTCAACCCAGTCAGTACCAGGCGCAAGGAATGTGGTCCGGAAGTGCAGCGTGTTCTCCTTCTGGCCGAATCCTGATCCGGGGACAACGCAGACTCCGGTGGCTTCGAGCAGGCGCATACAATAGAACTCATCGGCGGCGCGGCCCTCCTCAGCGGCAGCCTCGATGGCCTTGGCAGGAAGCGTGATCGTAGGGAAAAGGTACATGGCGCCCTATCGATTTGTTAATATTGTACTGAAAAGAGTGAGCAGAGAAGGAAAGCTTACCTGAGGCTCCTGGCATTCAACGCCTTCCATCTGTCGGAAAGCGTCGTACAGAGCAAGAGCACGCTTGTGCAGTCCATCCCGAATACTATTGTACTCCTGCTGGTATAGGTCGTAGCTGGGGTCACCCTTCTTAGGCGGGTTCACCATCAGCTCGAGCAGACACTGTCCGACAACCGGTGGGCACAGCATGATACTAACAAACTTGTAGATCTGTGCAGCGACCAAGGGGTCGAACCCAACCAACTCAAAGTAACCACCACGCTGACCGCATTCGCCAACCATACCCTTAGAGACACTGTGAAGGGAAGCCAGTTCCACGTCACCGTATTTCTTAGGCTCCTCCTGCTGGAGCTGACGGAGGCGCTTCTTGAACGAGGTGAATTCGCCAGCGAAAACGTTGGTTTGGTAGACTTCGTCCGCAATCACCACCAGCTTCTCCTCTGCAGCGAACTCGAGAACGCTCTTGACGTCTTCTGCACTCAATGAAGCACCGGTAGGGTTACCTGGGTTGATGATGACAATGGCACGAACATTGATCCCAGCGGACTTGGCCTGGATCACAGACTCACGAATAGCCTTGACATTGGTACCCCAAGCCTGCTCCTCTTCCAAGAGATAAGGGACGCAGTGCGCGTTCAACAAAGACAATGTGGCAGTGTAGAGAGGGTATTGCGGAATAGGAACGAGCACACCAGCATCGGGGCCATTACAGATCACATTGAGAAGTGTGTTGACACCAGACGAGGCACCAGCGCTACAGTAGATATCCTGAGGGTTTGCGGGGAATCCATCACGCTCTTCGATGAACTTAGCCACGCTTTCCCGAATAACAGGAGCTCCCTGGCTGTGACTGTATGCGCCCACGCTCTGCACGTCCTTCAAAAGAGTATGAGCGCGATCGATGACATCCTGCTCGTAGCCAAACGACTTCTTGAGCGCCTCCGGGTTCTCGAGCAACGATGGGTTCTCGACCAAACTGAGCACTTGACGGAAGAAGGTGATGGGTTTCTGATCCAACTGCTGCGGGTTGCCAATGTTCGCGAAAATGACGCTATCAAATGGTAGCGATTTATCTCCCTGTGCGAGTTTCACGCGCAGCTCCTCGGCCTTGACAGCCAGTTCACCACGGACGGCATACTTGGCTGCTCTCACATAGGGGTTGATGTTGTCCAGATCGAGGTTGCGAGTACGAGGAACGGTCGTCGAGAGGGTCTGACGGGCGGTATATTGCACGGTTGTTTGAGCCATGATGCGCGACGCTAGGCAAGTCGAAAGGAGTCAGTAATAGCTTCTTCTTCGGTTGAATGGTAAGTCGCTCTGGAAATCAATGGTTCATTTGCATAGATATAACGGTACACAGCAGAAGTTTCACAGAAAGAGTCATAAACCACGCAGAGATAAACCAATGCAACCCGTACTATAGCACCCCTGACTATATAAAGCCCCCTCTTCTTCCCCAGTGTCACGAGATCGGGAACAACCGTAAGGGCACCCTCGGGGAAAGACGATTGGCACCCGGTGCCCTGTCGATGACGGCCCAGACACCCAATCATACCAAATTCCGACGGGACGCTCATCGGGAAGAGGAATAAGGAAATCAGAACATACCAGACGAGGCTATCGGCCGGGTGAGGCCTTGGATAACTGGTCGTCGCAGCAGCGGACTTGCCCGCATACTGGACACAAGCCTCATTTGCCAGACCATGAGGGAAATAGTGAATCAATTAGAATGCAGAAGATCAGTAAACTATGTATGACGGTCCTTCCTCGTCCGGTCAGCCGCGCGTCGATGGTTCTGGACTGCTCATGCGAGTGACTGCGCTCTGTTTGTCCGTCGAACTTTTGTCGGCACGCTTCGTCGATCACATGATGGTTATCGTGATCATGTGACTTTCCCGTTCGTCTATTCGTGATTGAAACGGGATAGACCAATGAGACGGTTAAACTCCGAGTTGGGGAAGTCGGGGAGTCGATTATCCGGACTGCACGAGGCTATACAGGAAGAGGAAATCTAAATTACACAGAGGGTGACATTGATATCTATCGACACCATAGATGGTGGAATGAGTGCATGGCTATCTAAACGAGTGTGTATGTGTCCGTATATGAGGGAATCTGTCGGCCTCTGTAATCGGACCAACTATTAATCCACCTCGACTTTCATCAGTGATGAAAGGTTGTGGCGTTTAAGTTTCACCACCATAATGTGGCTTTTATCTAAGATGGGAATCTTACCATCCTAACAGCTACGCGATGGCATCGCGCAGTCTTCCCCCGGAAATTATCTCCCAAGCCATTGGGGTTCTCCCTTCACCTCTCTTGCCCGTATGCAAGTGTATCCGGGATGTGGCAGTCGATTATCGAGAAAAGCACTTTTTCAGACTTGCGTTTGAGATCATGTAACTTGCCAAATCTCAAGCAGATACTGCCCTCTCCTCGTCGACGCAGCTGTCTCCGACCACTGCATTTCCAAGTTGTTTTACTTGGATACGGCATCCCTGCGCTTAAGCTCATGGAAAATAACGAAGATCGCAAACGCAATAACCAGGCATTCACTAACATAACCTGCGCTCTGTTTGGATATCTGGTTAACTGGTGACAAGGGACGTTGTGGAGATCATCAGAAACGAAGACAGACAGCCCGTGTAACTCCTTATGAGGATTTGCTCGAACGGTGGTATGAGTGGTCCTACTCGGAATTTGTTGAGCTGGATGGCAAGAAAATACCCAGCATAAAGACGATTTCCCGTTTGAAGACCATGGCAACAATACTTCATGGCATTGGCAACTCAGTGATGGGTTTTCCATCTACTTACAATATATTTCAAGGACCAAGTCAATCTAAGACCTGCCATCGCGCTCAAGAGACAAAGCTCATTATTACAAAAACAATAGCCAAATCCATCCAACATCCTGAAACCCCAAAGCAAAACTTAACCCAGTAACTACTAAACCCGGTTACCCTTGGCCGCCTCCTGTCGCCTGAACTCCAGAACAGCTCGCGTCGCGCTAAGCAGGGCATATCCATGAAGCTCTTCAAGACGTACAGCATGGTAGCACCACCGCTGTGCAGGATTGCGGTCCCGTTGGTCGTTGGCCCAGACTCCATATGTTTCCAGACTAAACGCATACAAGTCCCGCGCGCCCTCGAAGTACTTCTCATCCTCGAAGAAGTCTTTATCATCGACGAGGAACGACGGATCATTGCTGGTAGGAGAAAGCGACTGCTGACGGAAGGCATCGAAGGAGAGACCAGGGGTGACCGTTACAGGGGAACTAGGGTTAGGAGTGTTCGCCTTGCGAACAACTCCTCCACTTGCCCTCAGCTGCAACCGGCCCCGTCCACATCCCCGCTTCGACACCCTCGTTTTCTGAGACTTAGGTCGACTCTGACTCTTTTTCTTCTTGCCCTTGCTCTTGAGCGAAGAAACCAGCAGAGCATTGTCGATCGGCCCGGTATGGGTACGACTACCAGCATTGTGCGTCCTCGTACACCCGTTGCTGATTGTACAGGCATAGCACGACTGCCAACCGCAGGATTGGCAGCGAGACATGCCTGAGTCGTTGCGGGTATTGCAAAGATCGCACTTTGCAGTATGGGCGGCGACGACTTCGAACTTGGTGTGTATTACAGGAGCACTAACAGGAACAGGAACCAGAGTGGCGGTGCTTGCTTCTTGTAGAGGATTATGGGGCCTGGAAAAGCTATCAGTCTGGGTACCATTCCTGTGATGCAGCAATGGGCGAGTCGTACCTTGAAGGCTTTTCTTGATTGGATAGGGCGTTGAAGGAGGACAGGCGATGGATGGTGCCTGACATGTAGCTGATGTCTCGTACACTGGATGCAGAGCGAGAACCAGAACCAGAACTACAACCAGACTTGTCATACATTTTCGAAAATGAAGGCCCCTGTTGTTTTTGCTTTTGCCGTTGCCGTTGTCACTGCCGTTACTGTTCCTCTGGCGCACAAACAATCAATAAACCAGAAGGACTGTGCTATTCGTAGCGGAAGCTGGAGCTGAATCTGCTTCGTTTAAACATTAGTACGACCATAGTCATTCTCTGGGTCAAGTAAAAAGAGAGACTCACACTTTCGTATAGCTGAGGTGTTTGATACAGAATAGAAAAAAGATCCAGGAGGAGGGGAGAGAAGAAGTCGAGGGTCTGAAGTAATGCCCCTGGTGACTGTTTGTTTGGTTCGTCAGGGCTGGTATTCACTGGACGGGAAGGGATTATGGATCCGATGGATATAAGCATCGATGGGCGGTTCGATAAGTGGTAATCGACTGAAAATCTGTTTCTAGGTAGTTATCTCATGTGGAGTCCGTCAGAGAGTGGGAGAGGAAGGTAGAAGAGCAAATTTATCTTCATATTTTAGTGCCAGATGCCAAAAAGACAAGGCTTTGTACCAGTGGATAGAAAAGAATTCTGGATGTTGCCTTCTTATTTATGTTTATCATGTTCAGACCAGCGGGTAAATAGACTGCTGTCTATTGTCTATTGTCTAAGGTGTTCTTTGAAAGAGCGATGGACTGTAGAAGGGCTTTATATAGTGAACATAGGGCTCTAATTCTTCGTAGAGTCTGCCGCTTATCGGTAATGGGAAGTAAGCTTAAGCACATTCTACAATGATCCCAGCTGGATCTAGTGACATGGACAGTAGACGGCTATACGGACTACAGGCATTTGGAATACAAGCAAAATCACATTAGAATGCTAACTATCCCAGGCCACAATCCTTCTCGTATACCTCAGCGGTAAGATAAATCCACAGCCAAGCCTTCTTTATTCTCTTATTTTTTTCCAGTACCTAAGAACAAATCTCATCTTACTGTCGGGGAGAAACTCAATAACAAGCTCATTAGCCCAGCAGAAGTTGGCCCCGAGGAGATCAATCTCAGAGAAGCGCGAATTCGGAGGCGATTAATGGGCTGTGTGCTTATACCCGTCAATATTGACAATAGAGCGCTCATACTTTGGAAGGTTTGAAGAATCAAGCGTTAAAACCAAGTTAGCATCATGTACTCTCTATAGGTAGGAGCACGAGGTGAGAGGTAGGTTATTGGGGCAGCCATTTCCACAATGAAAATACCCAACGAGTCTCATCACCATCTGTGCGAACAACACATAGAAGTATTGGATAGCTCTTATAGCCGTGTAGATAGCCACCTACGTATTTAACTACTCTACTTGCATCATATTCAGTCGCCTTGCCAAGGTATGCCGAGGCTCTTTAAGGTCTCAGATCGCAATGTTCTGTCATCAACTTCGCTGATTGTTAAGTCGCAATCATCCGCTGCAACTGGATCCCAGTCGTGAATATCGATCCATTTACTTTGGTCTCTAGCTCCTCTACCCTCTTGGTCCTTCCTTTCAGTGATACAGCTATACGATTTGTATAATCAGCATGGGTTCGAGTGATGGTATCATAGGTTTCGGTCAGGGCTTGACGGGCTTTGACAGGACATGAGAAAGGAAGAAACCCATTCGTCACATTATAACAGGGTTCTCGCTACAGCAAGGGATTATGTATTCAACCAAAAAGTAGCCTCTAATAGGAATCTATATATTTTCAGACCCCAAAAATGTATACCAACATGAAAAAAATAGCTTTTAATATCATTCTGGCTTTGCAAATCCAACTTCCGACACCGTATAATACACTCATACCTCTCCACCTCACGTATAAAAGCAGGGCTGCCCTCTGCCTGCTGTTCTTCGTATAAACCGCGTCTCTGGATGGTTGCAGCTGCTTCCTCTACAGGCATCTTTAGTAGAATTTCTAGCTCTTCTTCAGGATTTTCCTCAATCTTTGGCATATATTGAACCAGAACCTGGCTATTAATGCCATCACGAGAGTCCTGGATGGCCTCCTCCACAGGGTTCAAGAATGCTCTTTTATCCATCAATCGTGAATTGGCGTAGATAGCTGAAGCTGAAAGAAGGAAGCTTGGATATTCTTCATTAATGCAGGATTGACAGGCTCTTGATACTGTATTCGAGGATTTAGAGTTTTCTGAAAACAGTTCTAAATAGCTCGCCCAGAGACTCCGTACTTCCAGATTTGCAAGCCCCATCGGATGGCTTTCAAAGTATTCACGGTAAGAACAGAGTTCCGATTGGCTTCAAATTCACACAGGATATATTTGACCTAGTACCGCTTCCAGCCTTTCCATTCCAAAAGCTCTCTGCTTTATGCGTATGGTCTCTGAAGATACAGGTATTTGTCCCTCAACACATGTTATCTAGCCATATAAGGCATTCTCCAGCTCCAGTCAGTTCGCACGGTGTTGGCACTATAAATCTCAGAGTGATTGATAGTCATCAAGGTAGCTATATTTGCTAGAGAGGATGTCGGAGACGAGACCGGATGAGAGGGTATGGTTATATTCGGATTCAAACCATTCACAGAGGTCTTTCTGGCCTACATCTAGATAAAGGCGCTTTCAAGCTCAGTAAGAAGCTTTTCCAGAAGCAAGGATAGATTCATGTAGCGGCATGTTCGTCAGCTAATCACCACGTTATAACGAAATCTATGAAAAAACCAGAGGAAGTTAACGACTCATTATAGCAGGGCTCGTTATAACGAGGTACTAATGTAGTGTGTTGTGCATCCTTATCCACTCCTTAGTCATGCAAATAACTCAATGCATTTACGATAGTCTAGTACTTTCACCAAGCAGTCCTTGTCTCGAGTCATAGTGTATGGCATTAAATGTACTTTAAGATATGAGCATCCTCGCATGTTTTTGTCTAACACATAGGGGGACAGTCGACGTCGACGACGGAAATTCTCAAATCATTTAATTCCCAAAGTCATGGACCAACATGGCATTAGAAGATCAATGGAAAATAACATGCTATGCAACCCATTATCCCTCTAGCTCCGTTCGCTTCCCCGCAGCCGCACAGCCTGGCCATACTTCTGAAGCTTGGTGATCAGGGCATCACCGTGCTTCACAACATCTGCGTACTGCTTGTTCTTGGAGTCGGGTCGGTTCGTCTCGATAATGCCGTTGACACGGTCAATTGTGCATGCGATACGGTCGCTGGCGATGAACTTGGCGAGATCACTATCAAATGTTTAGTCAGATTTTGCCTCAATGACGGGTAGCGTAAAGACTTACCGGTCCAAGTAATCGACGGTAACACCAAAGTCGCTAGCCATAGTCTTCAATCCTACCACGCGGTAGCTTTGAAGCAGCTGCTGGTATGCGCGCAGTCTCATTTCCCGCACAAACCAAGCGCGGTGCTCGTACAAGTACCGGTCCTTGTTCAGGAAATTGTCCTCCACGGCCGCCAAAGCCCGGAAGAACGATTGGTAGTTGCCGTTGTAGAGACTATTGACCAGGTTTGCGAGCGGAGAGAAGTCCACGGGTTCCTCAGCCTCAGCCTGCTGGCCCGAGCCAGTTCCCAACGTGGTGAGATTAATGGCAGTCTGGGCCGCTCCTGTGGTTGTCCGCTGGGCGGTAGCATCCTTCATCTCCTCGTCTTCGGCGCTGGGGCCAGAAGAGACTTCACCAGTCAAAGCAGCCAACCGGTCCTCACCAGAGCCCAAAATAGCCTTAATCTCTGCCGCATCGACAACCTTCTCTTTGAAGTCAACACGCTTCAGAGACAACGAGCCCGCAAGAACCGAGTAGATCACGAGGGCCGAGTAGCTGCAGAGTTCGTAGCTTGTAAATGTCGACAAGCTGTCTAGGAGGAGAGGAGCGGCGAGGTTGTAGGAGCGGATCGTAAGCAGGTGCAATCCCTTGTAAGCCTTCAGGCGATTCCTCCGGTCCCAGTCACCACCGTCTTCAATGAGAGCATTGGCCCGCTCAATGTTCTTCTTGACAGATACCTTGTCGCCGAAGAAGATTCCGATCCGAATCATGGCCAGCACGAGGTCGATCTTGGTTCCGAGAAGCGTGATCTTCTCGAGAAGCTCTTCGTGAGATTCGATTGCTTTGTCCTGGCAGTACATTTGAGTCAGCCACCTACCCCCACCCCTTCTCGAAGTTGAAAGGTATCTTGAGATCTCACCTTATCTCCTACTCGCGCCCAGAACTCAGCACGCTTCCCCCCTGCGGCCAACACCTCCGTCTCTCCAGCGGCCTCCTTTGCCTCATCCTCCTCCTTCTGGAAGGTCTCCAGATCCTTCTTGTTATCCTCAACTAGCGACTGGTACAGCGCCTCATCCCACGGGAAATCGATTTTCTGAGGCGTATTCCGCGACGCCAGCATGTTCGAAGCGAGTAGGGTCTTGGTGGCACCTGATGCGTGCGGGTGCTGGGCGACGCCTTCACCAGTGTTGTTCAAGATACCTTCGATGGGGTGTGCGAGGTGTCGGTAGAAGGGAGCCATTCTGTACTCTTTGATAGCATTTTGAATTTTTTGAAGCGATGTCTGGCGCACTACCTGGGGAGCCGATGGGTTGGAGAGGTGGAAGACATCTTGGGCGAGAGAGAGGTCGGGGTACTTGATGTACTGCGGATCAGAGCCCATCGTGGAGGCAGTGAGCAGAGGTCAGAAATAAGGTAGGTAGAGTAGAAGAAAATAGAGAAGAAGGGAAAAAAGAGGGAGTGAGAAACTGGGAAGAGATGAGATCGTTAGGATTAGCGGACGACGCAAGACACCGAGACAGATACATCACGTAGGCGGACTGCCCGAGCTCAGCTGGATCAATTTTGTTCCGCCCGGTCTACAATACCGTCATATCAAAGATCATTTACAATTTGTTCACTCTATTTAGTATTTACAGCTTCGATATACATACACCAAGTAGCTCTCTAAACTCATTATATCTACTATGAAAGACATTCATGAATGTCAAATCGAGTCAATTGCTTCAGCAGGTAGGTTATAGAAATTCGCTGAGATCTGATTGAGGGCTGGCGGACGGTTGAGGCTCGACTTTACTGCACCCCTTCCGGCACCGATACAGTTGCCTCGATGATCTCTGGATGAGAGAACTAAATAGGGTTGGCCAAAAATGCTATTGTACCCAAGGGTTATTTTAGCATAGATTCCTATTTGTTTTGCTAACTTTGGTATATTCAAACTCCCCGAATGTTGGTTCATCATTCAAGATGACCTGTAGCATGTTCAGTTTGCCTCTGTCTTTGTTATTTTCAACGGGCTAGCAACTTAAAGTCAGTAAAGTTGCGGAGCAATCACAGGATAGTACTCTAGCTTTGGGCGTCCGAAGAGTACAATTCGACATAAGACTGTCGGGGCCGAGCTGAAATTAAAATGTTAAAGTGGTTAACGTCCTCGGCTCCTTGCATATCCTTGATGTCGTTTCTTTGAATAAAAGAACGTGAGAGAATTCTTTGCTTTCAGAATCGATTTGGAGATATGATGTCCTTCCATTCATATTGGTATCAACCCCCTTTTGCTAAACCAACAAACTGGCTTCATGCATTGTACTTGGTCTGGTTGATGCAAAGAAACGGCGTCTCGGTACATCCTGCGAAGAAGGACGGTAACGCACTGCCTCTGATCAATAATAAACTCCAGTGTAGCGTCTTTTTGGGTAAACTAGGACCGGGATATGCTTTCTGACTCCCTTTCAGGTCTTGTGTGGGTGATTGCTAGACTATAGGTCAGCGCATTGGGCATGGCGAAGTTAGTATGACCAAGGACCTAAGCATGTATACTTTATATCAGATGCTTTTCTGGCTTTCTTTTTCTTTCTTTTTTTCTTCCTTTTTTTCGATCTCAAGGATAACTCAGATGCGCCATTAGTCTCTAGGTTTTAGTTCTCCGTCTGTCGGTTTCCGTGTAGTCCCTCCAGCCGGCCCAGCGCGTCACAGTTAGGAGCATTAAACCAGCACATTATTTTATACAGTTTGCACCAAGGCCGATGGGGTTCCCTCTTCGTGCTCTATAGCTCTTTGGAAGGGTTTCCCTGGTCTCCAATTCCTGCTCTATTACTTTCTTCAGCTCCCATTCGAGCATCTATAGTTGTGCAAAACATAAGGCTAATCACTTCCAAGTCCATTGCTTACCTTGTCAGGTGCCAAAAAACGAAATGTAAGGGATCTTGAACATTTTTAGCCTGTTGCTAGACTTAAAGGCGCATAATTTTTCAACTGGGAAAAGCAGTCCTAGAGTTGATGCCGTGCTGTTTCCGTGTTTACCACAATTTAACTTGCTCATTCGATTAAGGAAAGTACTTCCAACCCCGTATTGCATGTTCATCGAGTGCATGCTGCTCTGCCTTTTCCCAAGACGGCTTGCCGCCATTGGAACGCCCGATTCTTGTTCTCCACAGTAATGACCCTCGCCAGTAATTGATTCCAAAATGAAGAAATTAGGAGGTTACAGTATCTGGCACTACTGCCAAGTTTGATACACTTGAGGTTGAATCGTGTACCTGCTAACAGGGAAGTGAAGTCACAAGATTGTGGCTCAGCGCATCAACTACACTTCCTTCAGAGTCCCGTGTTACTTTACCGCAGAGATTTCGAGTCACACGGATTTGGAAGTACTGCAAACTGTATCTGTCATGGCGTTGGGTGGTTTTTGCTTTCGATCGTGTCTGCCTGCTTTGGACACATATCAATAGTGCCATGGGTGTGCTTCCATTGGAGTATGTAAATGCGCGATAAGAGAAATGAGAGCTTCAGATAGCTACATGATCTTTCCGGATGCTGACTCGCATGTTGGACTCGTCAAATCTGTTCCCTGCTGATGACAACTCGAATTTACTGTATCTGATTTGTTGGCATTTCTTGGACTGCAGGAATTTGAGACACTCCTTTGTAACGTACGCTGCAGCAAAACTGAGTACCTTGTATTGTGAAAACATATGCCTGTTGATCGCCTGTTTGGGAGCCATTGCATCAGTACTCAGCTAGTGCTTGGGTTTAGAGTTCCGCAACTCCTGTCCCAGACTCTTAGAGTAATATTCTTTCGAATTGTGAGCCTTCCCGGTTATCCTTCACCTAACGATCAGCAACCGACTCAAAGGACCTAATTACAGAGGATGCTAGCTATATATAGATTTCGGTGTATAGTCATACGGCTTGATACATAGTTCCACCACTGACGCGATTTACGCATAGATGCTCAGGGGAGATCGATCTTATTCGCCAGCTTCTCGCTCGAGCTGTATCATTGTTAGCAACAATTTCGCAATTTCTAATGACTGTACTTACTTAGGTAGGTTATGAGCTTATTTGAAAACTATCTTGGTCTACTTCATCTGAATCCATCTCCTTGATAATATCAGAAAAAATCATTGCTAGCATCTGATGGGGGATTTCTATAGGTTGTGATCCGAATCAACCGTCCCAGGGATTGCTTGCAAGGCACGGTATTTGGTGAGCGAACCGTGATTCTTTGCCATTTTTCATTGATGTGGTCTGGTAGCGGTGACCAGAAATATGGTCTTGTGTTTGGGTAAGAGTTATGTAGTGGCCATTGTCTGAAAGGCTCTGTAGAAAGAAAGACAAGAGATCTGGCTTCTTCAGATCGAACTCGAGGCGGTTTTAGTTTCTAAGGACCAAATCATTGACGACAATAAGTGGATAGAAGCGCGTGTTTTATGTATGTATACGGCCAAGGGTACGGGCTGACTACATAGAATCATCAGCCATGGTCCTTACCTTGCGCAGTGAAGCCAGAGCAGAAGAAACACTTACATCATTTTCGGTAAAGGTAAATGCTCCAGATCCAGCTTCGACCATCGTGGCACCAGAGCGCAAAATTTAAGTTGCGCATATCCAACACCCTCGAATATATAAAAAGATATAAAAAGATCTGTGTTCTCGCCATCAATTAGGGTCTGTTTGTTCTCTGAGCCCTACAAGAAACGAACCATCATATTACGGTCCGTCCAGCTCATCACCCGACTTAATTATGAACCTCTAAAAAAAAAAGAAAAAAAAAGCCAGTTAGTCCATTGTAACCAAAGAGGGTAGAATCCCGGTTGCCACATACATTAGAATGTACGTCTAATGCGTATCTTTTTGAGCTTCAGGTACCGCAATTTCTGCCTTAAATTGAAAGCCCACTTGCTTGGGGAAGTCAAGATTGTCCATCGCTTTCCAAACTTGCACCTGGAGTCAGGTTCTAGGAAGGAAATCAGAAAACGGCAACCAGGAAGTTGGCTTTTACTGATGAATGGCAAGCAAAATGATGGTTTCCGTGAAGTTGTTTTCATGAAGGATATTATGGAATGCATATAGAGTAAATATAAGAACGAAGGCTAGGCTGGGCCCATGTATTAGAAGATGAGAATGTAATTCATAGGACTTGTATATAGAACGTCTTGTTGACGAGATGAAGATGAAGAATTGGCGATCCTTCATGCTATACAAAAACCGGTACTTCCACTAGTCACAGTAGATAGGAGTGAAGATACGATATCAAGCAAACGCTCAACCCTATCCCAAAACAGCCAACAACCAAACAAACCAAATATCATCACCACCACCTGCAAACAGCACCTACGCCTGCACCTGCACGTATCCTAATCAATTCCAACAAACCTGACATCCATTGTTCCATGACGTTTGACATTCACCGCCAGATCTTAGTCTATTTCAGTCTCGAATACTCGTATTACAATACCGCACTCGTACAACACAACCAATCGGTTAAATCAAGGGATACAGAACGCACATACCACATCCTTCATTTCGTAGCCAAGTTGCAACAAGCCTTTGCCACGAAAGCTTGTCGTTTCCCTTGCGTTGCTACTTAGGTCATTGTACGTGTTACGTGAGGCATGTAGTACGGGGCATTTCAGGGCAATTGGTACTTTCAAGGACAGGAACAGGGCTGGCTGTACCCCTGTACATGTACGTTTGTAGTAGTGGGTAGGTGGGGACTATGTATAGAACAGAGAGTACAAGTACACCGCTAGATCGTGTCGATCAGGGTTGTTCTATGTATGATTCATGCATATGTACGTTTCTGTCTATGTATATACTATGTGAGTACTGTAAAGACAGTTGGGCGAAAAGGGTGTTGCTGGCTGCTGGGTAACAACAATCGGGACTCGGCTCATGATAGGTTGCACATTGGTACGCAGCAGCGCAGACGGAATACCAAACAATTCCCGAATATAAGCGTAAGCCAGTGGAAACGCTGGAGGACAAGTACAGAATACTGAACAACAGAACGGTACAGAATAAGTAGCAATATCCAATTGTATCTAAAAGACGAAGGCTAAAAGGTACGCAGGGCATCTATCATCATCTCTCATCAAGGTCGTTAAGACGGTGTGGAGGTGGTGAAACACAGGACGGATAGCCCCGGAGATAATCGTTTTTTTCCGCAAAGTAGAAACAGAAAGGAAACAACAATAATCATTGAGCCCACGCTTGGGGGTAGAAGGAGTCTTCCATTGACGACCCTGAATCGAACAGGGTGGTAGACCAAGTAGGATCCGTTGGCGAGGTCGTTGGCATGACCATGTTCGGATCAGCTGTCACGGACTTTTCATTCCCCTCACCGTATGTCGGTGGTTGCGAAGTAGGGAAGTTGTCCTGAAACGGCTTCTGCTCTATGCCTATGTTGGTCTGCAGTTGATGCTCTAATGCCGCAGTTGATTCGTTGGCCGATTTCAAAAAGTCATCGATACTCATCGAGTCCAGGTTGCTGGATGCCAGGAGCTGTGCCTGCGGCATGCTGATGAAAGACGATGTCGAGCTGAGACGCAGGTGCTCCATATCCGAACCTTCGCTCACACTGTGCAGATCGCTGCCGGTGTGGGCGAGGCCAGGGAGTGGACCAAATTCGTCTGCCTCCGAAATATCCCCTGAGGATGATGGGGCCGCAAAATTGGGGCCTATCGAATTGTAATCGAAGCTCGCATACGATGGGGCTTGAGTGCTCGTAGCAGCAGGCGCGTCCGAGGAATAAAGCGGGAAACTGGACCAATCGACTGACGGGGCATTGAACCCGGCATTGCCTACCGGCATCTCAGTATCAGGCGAAGCAAAGAACGGCTCCTGATACGGATCTTGGAACGCAATGCCGGAGACCGGGGAGGTCGTCGAAGTGGAAAAACCGGGGAACATGTCGGCCGGCGGAACGCTGGTGACGATCTGATTCAAAGGAGTCTTGCCAAATTCGTCTGCATTTGAGATCGTCGGCTGTTCTGGACCCGCCTCATTCGACTGCTCCAACGGTGATTGTTGCGAAACCGGGGCCGTTGGAGGAGGGAAAAACGGCGAGATGTCAAGTGATGGGACAGACGTCGTAAGGTCCTCAGCAGCCGAAACGGGAGCACTCTCTGGGGAACCATGTTCGGATTTGGTACGACGTGGTGGCCCGAAAAAGGGCGGCGGCGGAGGAGGCTGCTGCTGATCGATCTGAGGGTAGGAATGGCTCTCCCCCATCATTGCTGACTGCGATAGCGGCAGGTGGTCGACCGAGCGGCGGGTCACATCAGACGGTGCATGAAAGGTATGCGAACGAGGAATTGTATAAGGCAAACCGCACTTATGCGCCATGTCGTTGTGCTTGTGATGTGGCTTGTGATGGTGACCATCCCGGAAGACGGTGAGGGTGCTGTCCGACTTGGTCGACGTCAATTGAGGCTTCTTGGGGCATTCCAACAAGATCGTAGGTTGTGCTGGGGGAAGGCCAGTTTCTGGAACAGGATCTAAATGGTGTTCCTTTTTCAGCGCACAGATACAGCGTTGGCCATGACAGCAGCCACAACGCTGACGGGAGTCCTCTGTAACTTCAGATCAGAACTATGAACCAGGGAACCAACACCAACATGCTCACGCTTGTGATCTCGCCTGTCGGCGGTGTGGGAATCCGAGTCATTCTTGTGACAATTCTTCTTTTTGTCACCACACTCGCACTTTGTGTGGGTTGTACGTGACTTGCGTAGACCGCGACAGTGAGCGCATTGAGAGACTGGACGGCCTTTCTTGTTGATGTGGGTCAATGGGCGGTCTACATGATCCATCATATTAGTCCAGGAATTATTGATACAAAGGGATTGGAAGGAACATACCACTGTGATGACAGCTGCTGACACGGTGACCCCGGACGCAAGCTTCACAAGCCCACTTCTCGCCGTCGATAAGCATTTCCGCGGTTACTGAACGGGGAACATGCGACGATTCGCGACGAGTGGAAAATCCCAACGGGTTTAAGAATAAAAGAGGTATAAACCGGATACAAAGACCGGTTGACAGAAAGCAAATGATTATGATCAACCGAACAGGAAGCCCTGTCGGGGAAGAGCGTAGAGAGCCGTCAACGCGGGATTGACAGGGTATAGGTGCGGTCCGTCTGCAAAGAAGACGGAACCGGCTGCAACAAGGAAACAACTCCCAAACGAGCAAAAGCAAAGGACAAAAACAGGGGTATCTTTGGTATCTTTCGAAATTCTTCAGTTCACAAAATCTGTCGTCGAAACAAGCGGTATATACCACAATGCGAAAGGCGAAACCGGTCGGAGGGTTGTCGCTAGTATCAATCACGCGCGTTTCAAGAGGGCTAAAGCGAGGAGAGCCATCCAAGGCAGTTGCCAGGAATGATCAATCACACGAATGGAAGCGAATAGAGTAGATATAGACAGGAAGGACGAGGACTCGGGGGGCCAAAGCCTACGCACCGTTTGGCGCCGGCCGTGAGACAGGACACCAAAAACCGGCTGTGGCGGCCAAAAAGAAAGGAAAAAGGCGATCGATATCGAGGCAGAGTTGCGACCAAACCCTGTGAGGAGGGAAGAAAAGGAAGAAAGGAAAGAAGAGAGGAAAAGGAAAAGAAAAAAGAAAAAAAGGGAACAGGAAAAACGAGGAACCGCCAGGAATAAATGGCAGGCTTATTGGGGGAGGGGGAAACGGAACCGCCGTGTGGACTTACCGTATTGTTGTTACAATACGGCACGGCAAGGGTGTTGCGTGGTTGGCTTATGTGGATGTCCGGAGTTGTACGTACGGTCAGAATGGAATGTAAGGGCAGAGTACAAGGCAGAGAACTCTGTACTGCACATAGCAGGGAGATTGTGTTTTTATGTCTGCGAAGGAATTTTATGAAAAAAAATAAATAAATAAAATAAAAGCTGTATGTAGTATATGTTTTTATTCTTTTCTTTACCTGATGGAATGTCATCTGAGTCAGCTGAGGAAGAGGTTTTACAGTCCAGTGGTCTGACCACAGTCACGGCCCGATATATACGCGGTATATGAGATTCTGATGCCGGTAAGAGAAGAATCTTGATATGGGGAGAGCTCAGCTCTGCAGTCTGTATGGAGTATAGGTTTGGTATACATATCCTGCATCCTGTGCTGGAGTAGTACTGAGTACTGTAAAAACATGCACCTTTACGGAGTATCTGGAGTCTCCGTACTCCGTATCTCGTTTGACCCTATGGATCCTGTTACGAAACTCTGGGGCCGCGGGCGGATTACCACTTTAGATTAGAATTTGATTGGGAGATACTCCATCAGTACAAGTACGTACAGGTAAAGCTCCGTACATTTACAGAGTACACAGTGCGAGTATCCAGTACAAGTCCAATTCGACAGCACTCACATGAATACATACTCGGATAGTGTACCTTGCTCGACCACGGTCCCTGGCCTCGCTAACCTTCTAGAAATCGTTTCCGCGTTCCATGCAAGCCACAAGAACTCGATCTTTCAACACACAATCAGATTTTTTCTTTGTATGCAGCATCAGCGTTACATGGTTTTTTATCCATATGGTTGGTCATGATAGCGGTTGGTGTTAGGTAAAATTTGTACGGAGTATTTTACCGAGACGCACAAGGAGAAAAAAGGAAGAAGCAATGTGTTGATTACAAAAATGAAAACTGCTTGAAAGATTCTCTGTTATGACTGTATCAATTCGCTCTTATTCTCGCCAATTCTCTTCCCAGTTCTCCCTCTATCATGAAATCATTGTTATCAAGCATCTCTCCAAACCAGTTCTCTATACTGTATCGAATACTGCACAATGTCGTCACCGACTGCTCCCTTGAGGGCGGCTGCAGCGGCGCCGGCGCTAACCTCGTTACGGACTAGCATAGTCATATGGGAGGGGCAGAAAGTCGATCTCAGTGGAGGCGGTCAGCGGTCCCCACCGGCCAATCAAACGGTGGATGGGTGAAACCGGGAAAGTGACCCACTATGCGAACGGACTCTAGCGGTTAGCGCTACTTAGAGTTTGTTCTGGTGGGTTTGGAGTGTAAGAGAGACATTCATATATTCAAGATGGTCGGTTATAAACGGGAGGTTGATGCTGTGTGACTAACTGATTGAGTAATAGCTACGTTGACCAAGTATTTGTTGACATGATGGCCCTGTAACCGTTATGTATACTGTCGTATCTGGAATTTGGCGGGACTGACTGATTCTGGGGATAAGAATATGTACGTAGGTTCCCGTGGTGGGGCCACTAGCTAAGCTTGAGGTTAGGGCATAGGTATCCGTATGGAGTACGGAGCACGAGGCTTTCGTAGGGACGGTTTGAAATAGATGTAGCTAGCGGTACCTCACCGGGACTAAGCCATAATAGTAGAATAGTAAAGAGTATCCCAAAACAGCAGTAAGCTATCTACGGAGTGTTCTATAGGGTACGTTAGATGCTCGATTGCTTGGTGTCATTTCGCTCAGGTGACAGCTGCCTGAAGACAATTCCATCATGTCACAAGATACACTACGATTGGAAACCCTAGTCCGTACATTGCCATAATACTTACCTGTATGAGTACTCCGTACTTGCACACTGACCTTCATTTCAAACCCCGAAAACTTTTCCAGCCACTCTTAGGGCATACAATAATGGCCTTTGAAGAGCACAATATCAAATTCCAACAGTACTAACCCCGAACAGCATAGCCTAGAAATTAAGTTAGCAGTGCCACAGTCTGTATATTAATCTCCATTGGCAGATTGGAGAGTTCTTTTGAGTCAAACTGTATGCACAGTGGTGTACGTGCAGTAGTAGTTGTTTCACCGGCGTTGTTGGGTTGCTATTGGCGGGTAAACTGGCCTATTAAGAAGAAGCCCCGAGATCTTTCACCAGTATACTTTGCGCCATAGCACTCCGAGATAGACGCCTGTCGCATACAACTTTACAACTTGCCAATCTTCATATAACTTCACGAGAGTGAGTCGAATCAACATAGTCTACTGTGCACGCCATATGAGTATTCCTATAAAAGAATCTGTTATTGGCCAAGCAACCACCAATTAGGTTAATCTATTTCAACCCGTCACGGCCAGACCCGCTTCTTGGCTAGTGCACTTGACCCGAAACGGAAATACTTCTCGGACAGGAAAAAGTGGCCAGCGGACCGCCCCCGTTGTGGAGTGTTAGAGGCTCTTAGTCCCGGTGGCTATCCACTATCAGGAGTGCTCGCTTCGGCTTGCGGATACCCCGGTCTGTCCGGCCCGGTGCGGTGCGAGTCAACACGGGAAGCATTTGAATCGGTTTGTTGGTTGTTATTCTACGATTAGATTCTTGACCGTTTGCCGTACGGAGTGTATAGTACGGCGTTACTAAGTGTCCCCAATTAACGATGTTCTGTTTTGTCCTAGTTATGCAATGTAATGGTAGGTGCCTAGTCCCTGGTAACCAACTGTCGGGATTGATGAAACGTTGCAGGATCAGTCCAGCCTTGGCTTGATTAGTCTGCACACCGTGAGCACGAGTACTCTCACCGTGACTGATGTCAGTATGTCTATCGCAATGGCCGTGCGCCTCTCATTTGACGACAGTATAGCCGACGGTCTCTGTAAAAACCTTCCATTTGGAGTATGTGTGAAGTTCTGATCATGGTTGGCAATGTGGAGTTGCTATCATCTCGAAAGTTAGGTCGTAACGTGGTATGGCAGCATCTCCCTGAGAAGGCAGTTGGTCTAGAAGAGCCCTTGGACGCATGAAATGAGTCAGTTATTTGGAATCAATCCCTGCTCGCGCCGCCTATAGTATTATGAGATCTGTAAACCTGAGTTGGACTTTGGGATACCGTTAGGACCTGGTTCCGCCGCAGCAATTGGCATTTTAGCATAGCTCAGCATAACATCCAAAAAAAAAGAGGGGGAGGGTGTTATAGAAAAGAACAAGAAAATTTGTAATACTGCACAAAAAGTGGTTACTATCTCGAATTTGAAAAAAAAAAAAAAAAAAAAAAATCTGCATCGTTGGTTGGTGATGCTACCGGGCCTGGGATCATCGCGATGGCTTCATTCGTGTCCCAAAAGGGAAATCCGTGATATCGCAGCATCAGACAATTACGATGAAGCTAGGCATAAACCAGTAAGGCGAGAGATATTGTAACCTCAATGCCAAGGTCCCCTGTTGTTATCAATAACAATTCACGACAAGCATCTTCCCTCCTTATCGTCAGGCTTCATCCGTATGCATGGGGAGATCACAGCAGCCAGAACTCTCTCAGAATCGGGACTTTCAATCCTGCCACTCCGGACCATCTATCCTCCTACACTCCGTCTCGTTATCGAAATTCATCTCTTCTCTCCGCCGAACGATTCAGGTTCTGGGCCGGTGGGAAATAGTATTAATCCGTCGTCGCTGAACGCAGAAACAAAAAGCCGGACCGCCGCATCGGCGCGATCATCACTAAGTAGGAAACTTTTATATCATCCGAGTCTCTATCACCAGCTGTATATCCTCACGGCCATTTTTGTATTTTGTTGCGCGATCATGGTCGCCGTTTCCTGCTCTCTGCCGAGGGCTATTGGCGCTAACCCCTTCACAATGCTCCCCGCCCAGGCAAATTTAGCCTGTAAAACCTTGCCTTGCGCGTCTTCGCTTCTTCCACCTTTTCTTCCTCCACCACCACCACCACCACCACCACCACCGCTATCAATACCCACCAACCATCACTTATCCATCCGGAATTTTTTTAAATGGTTAACGCTCCTCCGCTTGGATTTTTTCTGTCATGTCTCGTTTTGAATCTGACGCAATGAATTCCCGCGAGCAGTCGGATATGCCTCCGGCACCCTCGTACCCGTCCCCCAACGCGGCGCAAATGAGCCAAGGCGCTATGCAATACTACACCAACCGCCAGTTGACCACCGACGAGCTCTTGTCCGCTGAGCTTTCTCGCGAAACTTCGGGTCCTAGCCTGGCAGACGGGTCGAGTAATGGCGTTCATCACGGCCAGTCGATGGTTTTGGGGGCCTCCAATCCCGGTGGGCCGGAGATGGGTCGTCCATCGTCCCCGGATCAACACCAACAACAGCATATGTTGCAGTTCACTCCGGGTCAACAGGTGGGCGCGGATCCGAATCATGACCTGAGCTATGGTGACCAGAGTGCGAGGAGAAAGAGATCGAAGATTTCGCGGGCGTGTGATGAGTGCCGGCGCAAAAAGGTACTTTGTTTTTGTGTGATTACTCGACGCGACGGGGGACTAGAAACTAATCTTTTCATCTCTACTAGGTCCGTTGCGATGCTACCTCCGAATCTGGTGTCGAAACTTGCTCCAACTGTCGCAGACTTGGTGTTGTCTGTCAGTTCAGTCGCGTCCCGATGAAACGCGGACCCAGCAAAGGGTGAGATGAAAATTCCGCCAAGTGACAGGAACGGTTCAACTGACGGGATTAAAGCTACATCAAGGAACTTGCGGAACGCCTACACACTCTGGAGAGTCAAATGCAGCCTGCCGCCATGGTCCACCCAGACATGCAGTACCAGGCCATGAACGAAGTGCCGTCCCCGAGACCTTACCAAGAGTTTTCCCCACCAATGGACGCAGGTCCTATCAATCGCAAGCGCACCTACTCTGTCTTCGAAGGACTCCCAAGTTCGTTCTCGCAGCCACAGTTCAACCCCCGTGGATCGCAAAATGCATTTGGTACGCTGTTTGCACTACCTACGTGGTCCTGCTCCCAACTAACTAGAATAGATACGACAGAAACCTCCACGGATCCTGTGCTTGCTACGTCTGCACCCAAGCCCGGTAACCTGTTCTGGCCGGTCAGCAACGAAGATGGCCTTCCCGCCGGGATGGACATTCCCGAAGTGTCGAAACACCCGGACGAGGACATGACACCATTGGACGTTGATGATGGTGCATTGAATGCGTTCGTCTCTTCATTTGCCTACTTTGTCTTCAGAAACTGATAAGGTGCAGCTACCACGTCAACATTCATCCGGTTTTCCCAATTTTGCCGCACTCCAAGGAACGTCTGCTCGAGATTCTCCACCAATGCAGTCGCGAAATTCAAGAGGTCTTCCTCTACAGTCTTTACACAGTGACACGCACTGACATGGGTCGTGTTGCTGGTGCTTTTGGAAAGGTGGCGTCGTTCGACAATGCTCAGGACCTTCTCTTGTACTACACGCGACAACCTGCACTGGTCCGTTCGACTGCGGTCAATCTGATATGGCTTCAGTCGATGCTGCTTATGATCTTGGACTGCGACTTCCGAGGACCCGACAACTTCGTACTCAAGGACGGTGTTCCAAAGCACACTCTTATCCAGTCTGCTATTAAACTTGGCTCTGATTTGGCAAAAGGTCTTGGTCAATTGAAGAACAAGCGAGCTTCTGACCCTGACCATGATTCTGACGCCAACATTACCCGACGGGATTGGGTTTCGCTGATTATCCTCACTCGCTGGTATGCCGTCAGTGTGGCTGATCCGAGTGTCCTTGGAAACCACGAAATCGGTGGTCGGGAAGATGAGCGGGTTGTTGGCTCAGTCACGACAGGTGTTGGCTGTAAGTTCTAGCCGTTCTTTCGATATGAGGAAACCCAGCTAACCCAACATCTAGCTTACTCGTCATTCCTGGTCGAAATGGTCACCCTGGCCACCTCTGACCACAATATCTGCCAAACCAACACCGGCGTAGGACGTTTGATCAGCGCAAACCTTGCAGCCTCTCTTGAGCGTCTCTCAGAGGTCCAAGACCTCCACGGCTTCCACGTCCCCGAAGAGACCTCGTCCGACAGTTTCCTCGAGAGCCTCCAGAACCAGCTCTACTGGACAATCCGGCTGCTCATCAAGCGTCACATCTTTGTCTACAGCCCCTACGAGATCATCTACAGCGCGCAAGAACTCACCAACGAACTCCACAAGGCAACCATGCAATCCCGCCTCTCCACCCCCTTCGACCTCCACAGTCTGGCCCTTGCCTCCATGACCCTCCTCGAGGCCACCGTTCTCCCCGAATACGCCAATGAATGCTGGGAATCCCTCAACAAGGTCGAAGAAATCCTTGACCGCCGCACAAAACGCTACACCGGCGTCGAAGAATTCCAAGACGTCTTCGCCACCCCAGGTTGGGACAACAAGATCCGAATTTTCCTCGAATGGCGTCGCGCCAAGTCCCAGGAGTCCCAACTCCAAGACCCTAGCCTGACCAAGAATAACACCCACAACGGTAACAACGGCGCCGCCGCACCGCCCCCAGTTATGGGCCCCAACGAGCAGCGCTCGCTGCAACACTTGGCTGACCTTGCCGTCGGCGCTGAGGGATCTGTCTCTGCAAATGCAAACGCGTCGTCTCCGCCACCGGCGCTTCCGGAGAATAATCTCAACGCGGCGGAGGCGCAGACGCCGCAGGGGCGTATGGTCGTTGATTTTACGTTGTTGACGAAGGAGGGGTATTTGAATGTGTTTTCGGGGTTGATTTATCGTCGACAGCGGTGATCCTTTCCCTTGGGTTTTTGTCTTTGCTCTCTTCTCTTTTATAAATGGATAAAAGAAAATATCGTATATGCTTCATCAACTGAACTGTTTTGGATTTTGGAAATAGGAGTTTTGATTCTCTTCTCCTTGTTTGTTCTCTTTTTTGTATCCTATGCAATACGTTGTAATTGTCTTTCTTGTCTTGAGATCCTCCCCACTCGTGTTCCTTGATGGTGATAATGTATTAGACCCTTCCTTTTTCTATTGCTAAATAGGTATACTACGGTACATAACTCCAGCTCTGGCCATACTCTCCATGTAAGGTATATAGATCACAGCCCATATAAAACAAATATCAACAAACAGCATGAATAGGAATCATCAAATCAATGTCAATGTCAAATCATGAATGAGAATGTCACGTTTTGCCAAACGCAAATCGCTGCCAAAGACCTTCCACATCCTCAGCAAGAGAAATAAAATCGTCGTTCTGGATTTGTGAGCAGATCCAATTCCCGAGTCTTGCTGTACGTTCTGTCTTTGGGTCGGAGATATATGAGGCGAGGTCTACAATGGGGTCTTGCTTCCATTGTTGCTGTGTTTGCAGTTGCAATTGCGGTTGCGATTGTGGTTGAAGAGAAGGGTTCGTATTCATGGGTATAGCACTGCGGTGTTGTTGTTGTTGCTGCTGTAATTGGATAGGCATGTTCATAGGTAGAGTATTGCGGGGTATATCCATATGGCTCTGCAGTCTCGAACTGGTATTGTTATATGATGGTTCCTGTCGATAGAGAGTCGTAGGAGGAGCGGGTTGGATAGGTATAGGTATATTTGTGTTTGCCTGCGTGTTCTGTTGAGATGAAGGAGGATTGTTGGCGGGTTCGCTACTTGAATTTGACTGTGAGAGTGAAGTAAAGCTGCGCTTTATTCCTCTGGCGTTGCTCGTGTCGTTTGTTGCTTTGGATGGCGTCGAATCGTAGTGATCTCGGATTGATGTCTGGGTTTTCTCAGAACCTATGTTTCAAATTATTCATTAACAAGACATTTCCTAGTTACCAGGTAGTGTGTTATACCAGAGTCGCTTGGCCTCGGCGCATTGTTTGTCTGCTTCCCCGATGCACGCGGCTTCTTCGCATCCGGCTTCATAAATGGCAGATCCCGCCTCGGAGGTAGAATCTCATCGAGCGATTGAGTGTCATGGCAGGATGTGGTAGGATGAGAAGAGGTCACGGTGCTATTTGCCACCGGTGCTTCACTGTTGTTGGCCGGTACGAGGTCTGTAAGCGTATGGGTGGTACTCGACGAAGCGGGACGCAGAAAAGGCCCTATTAGTGCAAATAAGCTGTTAGCAAAGTCACTCCATGACTTGTAGTTGCTTGGGAGGTACCAGTATTAGCTGATCTTGCACATGGATCAATCGTCGGAGACGATTGAGATGAGAAGAACATATTGTTCAAAGTCGGTATACCCGGCGCATCTGGAACACTAGGGAACGGTTGTGGAGGAGCAGGCGCAGAAGCAACTGGCCCAGAGCGCCATTGTGAAGATGTAGGTTTGCGGACTGGTGGTAATGAGCCGACATTGGATTCCGAAAATGGACATTTGATGTTGCTCAAGATGACCAAGGTTGAGTAGTAGTCGCGATCGGATGAAAATTTGATTTGGAATCGACGAATCTGCGACGTGGGATATTAGAGTTAAAAGGTAGAATCCTTGGGGATGGAGAGTAAGAACGCACGCATATACCGTCCTTTGGATATTTCACAGCAAGACAGGGCAGCTTCACGATCACAGCAAAAACCGGCTTCACCTGACCACTCTGTCCAGACAAAGCAAACTTCGCGGCTTCTTGTGAGTGGTATGTAAGATCGACTTCTTCCTAGATTAGAGGACGTTTTAATGTTAGTATTGTCTCAAGTGCAAGGTCCAGGAGCGTTCAAATACGGCACCAGTAACTCGTAGTCTCGAAACACCTTCAAAAAAACTCGTGCTGGTGTCAGTCCAGGCACGGCATGGCTTTCAATTCTTCCAATTATATCGCCGTTTCCCATTATATGACTCCAGTTCAGTGGGCCATTGTGTCCGATTGAGGTGGTTGTGTGGGAGAACTTCGCGAGAGGCAGGCAGGCAAGCTGGGTGGGCTCCGGGGGCTGCTGAGAAGGGTGGTACATGATGAAATTATTGTTGATGGGTCCAATTCACTGACATAGTAGCATATACTCGCCTATATGATATATAAAGAAGTTTAGGTTGAGGGATAGATGGGTAAAATGAGAAGTGTTGGTGAAAGAAAGAAGACGAAGTTGGCTTAGGGTAGAGCATGTGACCGCCATGTATATGTGTCCGATCACTCATCATATAGTAGAACCTCTTTTTCCCCCTCATATGCCATCCTCATTACCAAAACAATTCAACGTGATTTCAGAATTATGTTACAGACGAATAAACAATGTACACGAGGCATCTATATTTCTATTACACCATCTATATATACCACCGTTAAAAATACATTATTCCCCTAAATTTTATATCATAAGCAAAGAACCGGACTGCACGCCAACTCTTAGTTGCTCGATGTGGTAGTAGAGACAGCACTGCTGCTCTGAGGGAGTCCCCCATCAATGCCTCTCGGGTCACCGTCCGAAGTACCATTAACCGCAACTCCACCGTTGGCCGTCCAAACGTTGGTGTAGTAGGGGTAGTGAACAGCTGAGACGTTGACTGCAACAGTAATCCATGCAAAAAGACCGTCTTCCACTTTTTCTCCCAAGTAAGCGTAGTTCAACATCGGATCCGCATCATTCCCTTCGGTCTCCTGCCCGACGACTCGATCCTTAGCATTGGCAGTGATGGGAATGTCATTCGTGTTGTACGGGTAGGTCGACTCCACGGTGTTGATAATCTCCTGGTCCCAGAAAATTTGCGCGATATGCGGGATCGTTCCACCGGTAAGGGTGTTGTTCGGAAGTAGAGTAGCGTTGAAATGAGCGATGTTGTGGTAATGGGTGGTCCGGCTATCGTAATGGCCAGGGAACAAGGTGTCAAATGTAACGACTCCATCCGCGTTTGTCTTCTGGACACCTCGCAAGAAGGTACGCTGGTGATTCGCAAGGTCCGCGGCGTTTCCATTGCCCTCCGCAACAAGGCCGGAATAGACACCAGTAGCATTGCAACCCCAGATCTCAGTGTAGAGATCTGGGATAGGCTCGCAGGTATTGATATCGATGTATTGTTGTTCCATGATTACCGGCACTCCAGGCTCGCCTTCACGCAATTTCGAACGGATTCTTTCTCCGGGAATCCAGTACGGCCCGGTCTCTCCCTCCGGACTCGGACCAAGTAAGCAGATTTTCTCTTTCGAGTTCTTGAATATTTCTTCAGCAGAGGATGTGGGAGCACTACCAGTCATGTTGTGAGACTTATCCAGGACAGTGCTAGTGTCTCGGGTCATGAGCTGCCGGCGGTGCAACTCAACCACAGACTTACGACGGGCCTCAGCGCGGGCTTGCAAGCCGCTCTGATCCAAGCGAGTCGAGCATTTCTGTAGCCCGTGGTGAACATCTCTTTTGAGAACTTGAACCCCCGGAGAGGCATGCTCCTCATGATGCCCGGGGTGAGCGGCTGTCAGGACAGCACTGCCGATGACTGCGGCGTTGAACACGTTTTTGAGTTGCATATTTCCGGGAAAGCAAAAGAAAAGAAGATGAAAGAGATAATTGCCAATAAGCAGCACAATGCGAGTGTTGATTGTTGTCTTTATGAGGAGACAAATGCACTGCTTTTATATGGTCCTCTTCACCCTAATTCCGAACATCCGGACCATATCCCGGAAATTTCTGCCCGTTTTGATGCTGTGAACGTAAAAAAAAAAAAAAAAAAGCATTCTGGATAATGACTTATTCGGCTTGGCATCCAATACTCTCGATCACAGTATGGAGATTCGGTGGTAGTTGTGACTTTTGGAAGTGATCGCCCCGAAAGGACAATGTTTTGAATAGAGGCATAGCTACATATCGGAATCAGACCCGGCTCCTAGCCAATGGCCAACACTCAATTGCAGACTACAAAATCATGCCTCTCAAGGCAACAAGGTTTGCAATGGAGCCTATTTGATTGGGGCTGCGCATACACTGTTGGGCGTGGGGAGTTGGATTCCCACATTCAGGACGTCCCCGTGAATTCAGTACATAACCTCTCCCCATTTCCCTCCCACAATTCGTCCCACGGTCTCCACGAAGAATTGTGGAGTTTCTAAAGATGAAAAGGGCTTGGCTATGGGCTAAGAAGTGCCAAGCCGTGGGCCCGAAAGTGAGTTTGATGCTCTTGCTTCAGAAAATTTCGAACACTTCAAGTTGTAGTATTTCAGGATGCGAGAAGACGAGTCAATACAGAGAACAAACCTGCTATGCTTCTGACTGAATTTCGGATCCAGGTTACTGTGTAGAAAGCTAGTTATATTCGTCATCTGATGTGCAGCTCTACCGGCTCGGGCCCGAGATGTGCTCTCGGAGTACAAAAATTCGGGATCGTCGGCGTCCCCTAGGGTAGCCGACTACTGCAACATTGATTCCTTTAGCACCTGCGCATATAGTCATTCATTTTATCTTTCGGCTCCATGGGTTTCTTGTCAATTTGGTATAGTTCCCCGGGCCGCTATAAACCAGAGCAACAGTAAAAGGCGTTGAGAGACAGCATATAAATACCCTGAACTGTAAGCCTCGCGATTTATGCTCGTCACGTCCATATATGACAGTTGGCAGTCCACCACTGGAGATCAGCGGGTTCTCTGTACTTGGTGAGAAACTTTGGGAGCAGCATATATCCATATTGGCAAGAAACGCAGGAGTACGGAGTGTGCTAAGGCTTGTGTGGAACAATCTGTAGGAATGTCCTAGGAGATCCTTCAATGAACATAAGTCAGATAGTCGAAGTGGATATGCATCCACAGATAGTAGCATGTTGTCTTACGTGATGTCCAATTAGGTACCTTTGGGCGATCAGCGAAGCGAACTGTAGGGATAAGTATTTTTCCCCGAGGAACGTATCCCGTATTTCGAGTCATCAAAACCCCAAACGAGCTTTTGTAATGCCCTTAAGCAGGTGCATTTAGTATACAGCAATGCACTGTACTATTGAAACAACCCAATCGGGCCATCTTTTAAGCGAGAAGTGTCCAAGACGGAAGCCATGGTGCTGGAAACTTCAGGACAGAGTGATATAATCAGAGACACCATGCTTCTAATTTGCAGTTTAGATCCCTTCATCATAAGACCTAAGAAAGAGAGCACAATTGAGTCAAGAGAAAATTTCGCACACCCCAGAAACCGGATTGTATTCGGTGTTAACTCCGGTTTCCAGCTGAAGAGAAGCGTTAGTCACATAAGCTCTGTTCCAATCAATCTTCTTGCTTCTGTGTCGTATACACAAGAAGCCATAGAGGCGGGAAATTGGAAGGATCGTCCATCTAGATTTATTTTGTTTGGTATAGGATAAATAACAGCCACTCGGCATTCCGAGTGCTGGTAGTATAAGGTCCACGAGAGACACTTGGGTTTCAGAGGCGTTGGGCTGAAAGGAAAGCTGTAGACAAGATCTCACTTCATAAATAACGAAAGACAGGCCCATGAATTGCTGAGCAGAATATCCCTGACTGGACGTGGTAATACTAGGAACTTGGACTGCCGTTGGAGTAGTTAACGTGGTCGGCAAGCGAGTGGGCCATGTAAGCGAGTGGGCCACCTAACCACTTTTTCGCATCCCAGTCTATATATCTATTTTCTATCAACCACTATGCCACCAAATCGAGTCAGATCGAGACAAGATTCTATTCAGCAAGAGGGCCGCTTCTTACTTGCTATACGAACTTGGAAAAGAAAAGAAATTAGTACTATTCGCCAAGCCGCAGACCAATTCCAGGCCCCCCCGTATTACGCTCACGCGTCGACTATGCAGTACTACAAATCGCGCTGAATCTCGCGCAAATGGCCATAAATTGACACATATCGAAGAGAAACTACTTCAGCAGCGGATACTATCGCTAGATATACGTGTAGCAGGCCCTACACAAGCTCATGTACGTTTTACAGCCTCTTGATATTGGGTGCTTCGCGGTTTTAAAGCGCTCGTATGGTGGCTTAGTCGACCAGAAAATGCGGCTCGGGATCAACTACATCGATAAGCTTGACTTCCTTGCAGCATATCCACAAGCTTGTATTGACGCATTCAAAGCAGACACGATCAATAATAGCTTTCAGGTAGCAGGATTAGTACCATTCAATTCTCAACCAGTGCTATCAAATCTTAATATTCGACTTCGGATGCCTACGCCACCCGCAAGCCGCGATAGTGAATCAAGCACTTTTTACCCACATACACTCGCGAACGTTGATGAGCTTCTAAAGCAAGCATCATCAATCAAAACATTCCTTAAGCAACGCTCAAACAGTCCACCCTCGCCCTCACAGACCACGTTAAACCAGCTTATCAAAGGCGGTTAAATTGCAATGCAGAATGGTATACTTCTCGAGGGAGAAAATAAGCAACTACGCGCCGCAAATGCTACACAAAGGCAGAAGCGCGCTCGTGTGAATAGATGAATAGCCCAAGATAATGGTTTATCAGTACGAGAAGCATTAGAGCTTGAGGAAACTCATAATCAGTTATTTCAGCTAAGAACAGGACTAAGAGAGGCGCCAGCGCAGGCTATGCAAGCGCCAGTTACGCGGCGCCTACCTAAATGTGGTAATTGTAGCAAGATAAGGCATAAGAAGAATGCCTGTCCAAGAAGAGATTAAAGGATATAAAGGCGTTGTGGTTGATATATATCCATAGAAGTGTAGAAAAAGTGGTTAGGTGGCCCACTCGCTTACATGGCCCACTCTGCTTGCCGACCACGTTATCTTCGAGTGCTGCTTTCCTCAGGCATGCAATATGACTCAGCACAAATTTGACTTATCGGATCAACTTATTCTCCGGGGCACGCGAGGCCCGTGATGTTCGCGCGGACTTTTGGCTGCCAGGATGGATCGCAGGACCAGGTTGTATTCACGAAGCTTGTCAGGGCCACCACGAAGGCATTGATAGCTGGCTGCTACTTGTGCTTTTTACTGCAAGTTCTTATTTCCTGCGCGAGTACACTACAATTTCCGTCAACCAAAGCCCGCGTCGATACCTTGCAGTCGCATTCCTTTTGTCGACTGGCTCTCCGATTTAACTCGATCGCGTTTCTAGCCCTCACTCGCGCAGCAATAGAGGCAAATAATTCTGCGAATACACTTACTATCCTTCAGGGAGATCTGTATTTGTTTTTCGACGCCGAGGATCGCCAACCTAGGAGACATCGAAACAAGGAACGACCGGAATCCGCTTTAATTGAATTGTTTGTCAGAACCTGTCGCGCCTTCGAATACGAGATCCGATACATCTTGATTTAAAAAAACAAAGGTCTTGGTATTGCAAAGCGTAGGCGGCAGTTATTGGCGACAACTCTAGTGGAATTGATAGGCCTGTATACAGGAGCAACAGGACTACAATAGACAGCATCGAGTCTCAGCTTTTAACGCGCAAACTTCTTTCGGGAAACCTCTATCTGTCAAGGACCAAGATGTCCGCCAATACTCCGCGCACATCCCTGCGAGGTAAGTGTTGAAAAATCTCATAACTAGCCTTTCGCGTATGCGTATCTCATACTGACCGGTTCAAAAGAGGGCTTGCGCCAGGCTCCCAAAATCAACCAGCCATTCATTCCTGATACAGCTCCGGTGAGACGCTCCCATATTCATTCGACCACATCTCCTCAATCAACTCCAACGCATGACAATGTCATCCCGTCCACGAATCCGAACAGTGCCCAGTTTAGCGCGGGGAGCTGGGATGGGCAGAGGTTGGTGCCCATGTCAACGCGCGAGGTAGCGACTCCAGGGAATA
Source organism: Aspergillus ruber CBS 135680 (assembly GCF_000600275.1). Classification (NCBI taxonomy): domain Eukaryota; kingdom Fungi; phylum Ascomycota; class Eurotiomycetes; order Eurotiales; family Aspergillaceae; genus Aspergillus; species Aspergillus ruber. Next base: position 324,096 of record NW_024467309.1, on the reverse strand, counting down.
GACCAGGCCTGTTTCCAAGTGTCAACAACAGATCGAAGACCGCGAAGCAAGCCAATTTCTATGACCCTTATTTTCCACTGAGATTTATCGAAGTCCCAAAGTGTAAGTGGCTTGGATTTGTTTAAAGAGACGCCACATTTGAATTGCTGGAGCTGACCATACACTAAACAGCGGATCATATTTACAAGCGGGCACATTATGGTTTGCAGTCAGGTATATCGGACGAGGTTGATTTCGCATTGTATCACTTGGTGCAAATCTCCAATCAGCGCTGGGATAAGTTCAAGTTCGAAGGCTTCCCCCTGCTTGCTGAGACCCTTATGGGGAAGGCTTTGGACATCACATATCTCTGTACTGGCATCAAATGGGAGCTTGAGTATGATTTCCGGCAGCCTACTGACCGTGCGAACGTCCTCAATTCATTACACGGCACCCGGGATCTTCTAGAGAAGATTGAGAAACTGCCAGTGACATTGCCAAATGACACGCTTGAAACTTACGAATTCAACCATCGTCTCCGAAACGTGAAGGAGGCGACACTGGTCCTCCGAAACATGGTACTCCTCAAAGAGAACGCATTTTATGTGGCACGTTATGCCAAGGGGTTATTAAGGGATTTTTTGGTCATCCTCCTCAACATCCCGAACCAGCCTCGCTTGAACGAAATCAAGAATGATGCTTTGGATATTGCGGAAGAGGTTACGAAGTTCATGAGAACCGACACACAGGATCCGCTCTGGATCACCCTTCTTAGATGCCTTGAGTCACCAGACCGTGCTCACGTTGTGCGGGCCCTCTGGGCTCTGACCCATTTCGGGACAGAGCTGGATGAGCCAGACGCAAACAAAGCGATGGAAAGCATTTCGAGAGAGACTGTACAACAGCTATATTTCCATACGCTCCTTGACTTGGATAAAGATATCTTAAGCGGTGCACTGGACTTCTGGTACCAGTACACACTTTCTCCAGACAATGTTGAGAGTTTGATGGACGTTATTAATCTTCCGATTATCTTTGTGCCGCGCATGATTGCCTTGTTAGCGTACGAGGGGCGACCTTCAAAGAAAGAAACGGTACTGCAGGAGGAAAAAGTGGCTCCTCCGCCATCAGAAATACCTCGCATACCTTCTGAACTCCTCAGAGACCTGATGGAACTCACAGAGCCTGAGCGCAGCTCCCGCTGGCTACGTTGCTGTTTTGTTGAGGATGGTGATTGCGAGATTACACAAATTGCATTGTGGCAAGCCTACCAAAGCCGATTTGCAGACCCTCGGGTTCCTGGCGGCGGTGTCCTCCCTGCGGCGGAGTTCATCAAGAATGTTAGTACCACCTTCACCAACGCCCAAGCTCAAGTCATCAATGGCCCTGGCGCCGCGACAAAGTTCATTATCAAGGGAATCCGGCCACTTGAGACCGCATATAGTTTCCAGGGATTCCCTTACTTTTACTGCCAATGGGCAGACAACACAAAACCATCTAAGGAATGCCAACGCGCATTTACTACCCCCGCTGATCTCCGCACACATGTCTTCTCCGAACACATGAATCTCAAAGCCACCGACACACCTGGCCAATATAATCTGGAGAAGGCGGATTCGCCTGTGCACACCTGCTTGTGGGACAATTGCACCAAGTTCCGCTTGTCTGGGCTCAGTGCCGACACTCCGTTGGTTGCTGGTCATGTATCCTCGCATCTACCTGAGGATCTTGCGCCAGATGCAGAGCCACCAACCTCGAAGCGTGCTGTGCTCCAAGAGCGCATCGTGCGCAAGTGGTTCTATATGGACTCTCCGGTCAACGAACGAGGCGAGCCCGTCGGTGTGGCTTACAAGGCTGCTCTGGTGCTGCGCAATCTTGCTAAGAACCTCCCTACTGGTACTGCGGCGCACTATGGCGGGCTTCCTTGGAAGAAAGCCGTTTTTCTCAGCCATCGCCCCAAGATTATCGAGACATGGGATCGCAACCGGTCTCTGCGCAAAGAGCTCACTGAGTTGATTATGGCAGTAGAGAAGGAGGACTACTATTAAAGCAACCAAAGTGATAAAAAATGACTGAAATGACGCAAAGGAAAGACTTTTGCTTATTCTCGACTGAGGATCTTTTGTGGACGTGTTTTTGTACTTTTCACGTTTTGATTATGCATTATACGGTGTACGAATAATAATACCCGGGCTGTCTGGTCTCTGCCTACCTTACTCTCAGAACTTCTGTGGCTATCACAATCTCTTCAGACCAGTCTTATCTAAGGGCCTGACGGCTGAACCTCGGTACTCGTGCGGCTTTGCGAAAAGGTTGATAGGCGGGATGGAAGCGCGGATGAAAATATATGGCGTCTATGGCATGAAGCGGACTTATGGATTGACTTCTTTTTTCTTTTCTCTTTCCTTTTTTTTTTTTTTTTTTTTCTCTTTTTTTTTTTTCTTTAACAGGAGTGTACTATAAGGTTCAAATGGAGGGGACTTGATGAGATGATACGATTAGATAAGTTCTCATTGTTGAATTACTATGTATAAGATTAGTTCAGAGTACACATTCCTTTCCATTTAAATTCTGCACCGTAAGACATCGAAAGGCGCGGAGAGCATTTGTATTTCCCTAGATTTGCCCGACATTGGACCATGTCCAAAAGTGATATAGCGCAGGGTTTGTCTATACTGTGCAAATTATGCAAGGTCTTATGTCATCTATCCCCGCCCACCTTTTGCAGCCTGCAGCCACACTTCGTTTAACCAACACCCCAAACAACAAAGGAATGCTCAGAATATCTCGCATACGTTTACGACATAGAGCAAGCGACTTCAAAGATGGGTGAGAAAAGCGACAACTTCTTTAGAGTCAGTACCTCCCTAAACTCGGATATCTCCAGCTTGTCGCACAATGAATTCAACGTCGCACTTGGCATGACTAACCACTGGGTCGATTGCTATACAGGAATTAGAAAAGACCTACTGCCCACCGCTGGATGCAGCTTTATTTACAGCAATTGTTTCCGACTATGATCTATCAGACTCGGGTCAGGTCCAACAGGCCCGCGACACTTTAGATATCCTTCAACTGTCTGCTCTGGAACAGGAAGATCTTCCTTTCGACCCATCAGGTACCAGTGGCTTGGGGACGACCAGCAACGATATTGATGGGATCGTGTCGGATCGCAGTGCCTCTCGAAATGATAGTTCAGGCCAATCTCAGGAAACGGATCTCACATCGGAATTCTCCTCGATTGACATGAGAGATAGGGATTTCTTCGGTCACAGCAATGATCGTTCGACTTCCTCTGCATCAGCAGGATATATACTAGGAGCCGATGGGAACATCACTTTGGCTGGAGCGAGTGAGGAGGACAAAGTTCGCTACTTGACGGAAATGTTTCCGTCGGTAGAACGCTTTACTATTCAGCATACGCTGAAAAAATCGGACGGTGATGTCGATCGTGCAATGGACGTTTTGCTTAATCTCGCATTCTTCGACGAGCAACCTCCTGACGAAGACGGAGGCAGAGTCTTAGTTCCCAAGGGCATCGATGGCTTCCAGGAGGGCTCGAGTGGGAAGGGACGCAAGCGGAAGACTAAGAACAAGAACAAGAACCAGGAGTTGTCGTCGCCTGCAGGCTCCGAATTCGACGAGAGCCCGAGCTTCAACAAGTGGAATGCTGGGTTAAAGGATGTCGACTTCATCCATTCACGAACTTCACCGATACTAAAGAAGGAGACGGTCAGCTCGACCTATCACGCCAACGGAGCCTCATTGCCCGCAACAATTAGGGCTCTCGCAACTGCGCATGCGCCGAAAGACGAAAGGAAGATTCACGAGAACCCCGTCATGGCTGCGCAGGTGGCTGAGTTGACCCAAGAGTTTCCTTCGATCGCGCCATTTACTTTTGCAGGATTACTTTGCATCACACGAAACTCGACTTCAGCTGCTAATGAGTTAGCAGCTGCCTTAATCACCCGCCCAATGACGCCTTCTGTGTCTCAGTTGATCCAGTTCACAGCTACACCCCCGCCTCTCGATATCGAAGACGACACGCCCAGCCAACGCAAGCGAGAGGCTCGAATGATCAGAGACTTTGATCGCGCGCAAGGAACCGCAGGGGCGCATTTTGTCGCTGGTGCAGAAGCATTCTCCAAGGCCTCGATGGCATACAGACGTGGAAGGTCTGATCGCTTGATGGGCGGTGCAGCTGCGTATTACTCCTCAATTGGGCGTGACCATCTGGAACGAGCGAAACGCAACGCTGCCGCCGCTTCTGACGCATTGGTAGACTCTCAATCGACGTCCACAATGCTGGATCTACACGGAGTCTCAGTGCAGGACGCCGTCCGTATTTCCAGTGAACGAGTCCAGGACTGGTGGGACGCACTTGGCGATACCAAGTATATGCGGGCCAGGGAAGGCCGCGCATACGAAGGATATCGTATTGTCACCGGAGTTGGACGACACAGTCACGATGGTACGTCCCGGCTGGGACCGGCCGTGTTCAAGAGACTTGTACGGGATGGATGGAGAGTGGAAGTGGGTGAAGGAGTTTTTACGGTGCTTGGTGTTTCTCGTCGCTGAGTGTTTATGTGCTATTTCCTTATGGGTACATATGGCGTGTCATTTACATGTAAATTTTTTTGGAATCTGTTCGAGATACCCTGACAGTTAGCGCCATTTATTCTGTCAATTTATGTTGCGTGGATTGAAGAAAATTGCTGTATATTATGCCACGCGCAATCAATGACCAAACGCTGTATAGGACCGGGGCGCCGTTATTCTGAGCCGCAGTGGATAGAAGACTTCCAGGCACTATCTATTTATTGGCGCATTGGATTGTTTGTGCAACCCTGATGCAGGAAAGAGCAGACAACGACGCCTCGCTGGGTGACTCCAGTCAAGTGGTCTGGTTCCTTCCTCTCGTTATATATTCTTCAACCCCTCACGATCCTCCGTCTGATCGAGAAATATCAGACAATGAAGATGATATGCCAGTACGCAAGAAGGGCCGCACCTCCGGTCTCACCGCCGAGGAGATGGAACAAGGTGGAGGGGTCAGTCTGATCAGGTACGTTGGGTTTAACGTTCTCAACCAGTTACAGACTGATGTGAGGTCAACAAAACTGCAAAATCGATACCTGCGCTGGTTGGTTTAGCTCTCGCTTGCAGTCTCAATCCAGACTATTCCCCAGTTTGGAACGAATGAGAGCCGAAGTGGGAAGCATTCCTGGAGAACGAACTGAAGAAAGTGATGGAGGAATTAGGGCAGCACGTGCGTTGATTGACCCCAGGATTTCACGAAGACAACGAGGCCGTCCTGAAGAAAGAGTTCAAGGACCGACTGTCGACAAAATGGGAGCCTATGCTGAGTGGTCTTCGCTCAGGAGCCGACAAGCAGGCCAAGGCCGAGTCCCTCCACCTCTTCTGAAAGTGCTCTCGGACAGGCAGCACAAACAACGGACCACAAAGTCTCCACCGACCTCCCCCAGGGACCACGCGGCATTTGTTGAGTCCTGTCGTCAGTTGAAAGTGTTCATAGAAGGCAAGCAAACTATGGCATTATTTTTCTGCGGTGGTATCATCCTCTGCCGTGCCGGGAACGGAAACAACCAGCCCAACCTCTGCTCCAGTGAATGTCTTTTGATCAGCAAGCGACGATTCAATGGCGAACAAGTCGATCCTGCCAGCCGCTGGAGTCACTCCAGGATCCAGTATGGATGTATACCAATGTTTGATTTCCAACTGTGGTCTAGCTAGCTTCGGTCGAGGAAATCAGGATGTGATGGATCCAGAATGCTTAATGACCGTATTTTTTGGTTCACTACTTAGTGAATTCGTTAAACGCAGTGAGAAGACGGGGCAATGTTTCAATCTCAGTGATAAGCACATACCTTCGTATTTTCAAGTCCCAAAGCTAACGGAAGTATACTAGGCGCCTGGATCGCGCAATAAAAAACGCCCATCCCAGGAGTCACGTTAGGGAGCCTGGAATGGCGACTCTCTGAGCAAGAGATAGAAGATTTTATCAAATTCATGAAGTTTATGCTCGGATGGCTGCCAGAAGAGCGCAAGATGGCGAGGCAATTGCTAGAGGATCCGTGGTCGGTAGAGCCATAATCCCACACGGGCCCTCCTCTCATTATCAAACTACTACGTTAAGAAGTACGTATCGTGCGCAGCAGACAGGTATCCTTACTAAGCAAATAAATTCCTCCTATCATCATCATAACCGAACTAGACATCTCTCATATTTCTCATAAAATCCCAGCGGTATCGGTCCCAGAATTCGTATCCCATAACCGCTGATTAGCTCTTAATGATCAAAGCCACCCGTAGACCTATTTTTGTTGTAGTCTTTTATTTCTTTCCACCAGATGGGGTGTAGTTCGAGCCACCACTACCGTTGTTGTAGTAGGTGCTTCCGTTGGGGTTGGAGTAGTAGTACGAGCCGTTGCTATGGACAATCAATAATTAACCCTTAATCTAGAAGGCAAAGCATGGAGCAGGAGAGAACAGAAAGTAGATATACTAACGAGTTAGAGTAGTGGTAGCTGTTTGAGCCATTATCGTAGTCACGGCTGCAGTAATGGTTGCCCTGCGGTGGCAGTCGGATTAGTATGGGTCGTATGAGGAATGGGGGGGTGGAGGGTAGGGTACCTGACTGTTGGTGCCAGAGCCGGTGTAGGAGTATCCGTTGGGCATTGTAGTTTATGGTGATAGATGGATAGCTCGTATCAGTTGGTGGGTGTTGAATGTGTTGTCTGGAGAGCTGGAAGGATGCGGGGAGAGTGGAGGAAAGCTATGGAAGCTAGGGAAGCTAGGGAGCGGGAGCTTATAAAGCGGGTTACGGCAAACGAGAGTTATCTGTGCTTCAGGACCCGCGACTATTATCTTCTGCAATGGGTGATTGTAGATCTATCACTTTGGCTATTTTTCTGTTGAAGCTGAGTCCTTCGAGCAGGATCACTCGTGTCTTGCGGGATACAAGTAGACGTTACAAGAGTCATGACGATTATACATACTAGAAACAACGGTTCCCTTCAAATTTCTCATATCAGCATTGAACGTGACAAATCCACCATATAAAAACCATCTCAGAACCAGCAGGGCCTCGTCTCCCACGTAAACAATGTGTAGCAAAACACCCCAAAGATCTGACCCTTCCCTTTGCAACGATGACCCGTTGACAACGCAAACAAGAAACGAAGAGAAATCAACGAGCATTACAATTGAATCTGGCGCTTATGGTCTAGAATTCGCATCATGTGGCATATGTACAATTAGAGGAAGATACAAATAAATTATCGATATAGAAGATTACTCCCAAACGTTCGAAAACAAATCATCAGCACCACCACCAAACCCGCCAGCCGGTTTAGTAGAAGCCGTCGTAGAAGAAACAGGTGCCGCGCTCTCCCAACCGCCAAAGTCCTCGTCAGTAGCGACTGTCGGTGCAGGCTTAGGAGACGGGACACCCCAACCGCCAGGAGAAATGTCGTTCGCGGTTATGGTCTCAGGGACCTTCATCATATCAGCCGTTGAAGGAGCAGCAGGAGCGGCGGGTTCAGGGTCCGGGTTGGACCATGCGTTGCCGCCTCCTCCCCATGGGTCGATGCTCGACGGGAGGATGTTGGCTGTCACGGCCGGCGTCGACGCGGAGGGGGAGGTCGCAGGTTTAGGAGCGGGTGCGGGAGATGGGTTCAGGTTGAAGGCTGACTTCATCTCCTCTTGAGGAGATGATACCTTTGGCTTGGGTGGTGGGGGAGCGGTAGAGGTGGCTAAAGGTGGAGATGCAAGGCCAAAGAGATCGTCCGAAGCTAGCGGCGGCTGCGGCTTGCTCTGTTGGGGTTGCGGCGATGGAGATGCAAACCCTCCGAAGAAGTCTTTTCCAGAAGAGATCGAGGTGGTGTGCGATTGAGGCTTAGGTTGCGGAGGAGCCGTTGGGGATGTCAAGCTGTCAAATAAGCTGACGCCCGCACCGCTACTGGCTGATGCGGTTGGAGAGGATAATTTAGGGGCTGCAGGGGACGACTTTGCACTGGCATAGCTCGCGAGGTTGGCGAACGGAGACGGTTTCTCCACGGGCTTCGGTGCTGGAGAGGTAGTGGATGGGAATGACAATCCACTGAACGCATCGGTCAAACCACCCATGTTCGACGATGACGCAGATTGGGGGGGCGGAGAGGCCATGTCTCCGAAGGATGGCTGGCGCTGATGTTGAGCGGGGGCCGGCTGAGGTTTCGCATAAAGCGACAAGATGGATTGCTTCAAGTCTGGTCGCGACATTGCGGACGAACCGGTAGGTGTGGATGAAATGCTGGCTGGACGGCTGGACTGCGCGGGTTGAGGGCTACCAAAGAAATCGAGTCCGAGCAACGAGTCGTTTGCACGGTGCTGTTTTGGGCCTGACTGCGGTTGCTGGGGCGGCTGTACACGCGGTGTAGGATCTGTTGTACTAGGCCGGGCTGGGGGAGAAACGATATCATCATCGAAGAGGCTGACCGACGCCGTTTGTTTGTGTTGTGCCGGGGGAGGGGGGTTCCTAGACACCGGTGCTCGCTGGGAGGCCGAGCGCTCAAGCTTGGCCTTTTCCTGAACGACAGCAAGGGGCTGACCAGTCAGTTTCCTGTTCATTGTCACATGAGTCGAGAAGTGTGTCCACTTACCACATCATCATCACCGGATTCCAGAGTCGACGGGTCGGGCATGCCCCCGTCCATTACCCAACGCTTGGAATCGTACTTGGTGCGGATGAAGTTCTCGATCTTACTGTCGCACAGCACCTGTCAGCATGAGGTTTAGGTACTATTCAACCCGCAAGCTTCACTCACGCTTCTGAGGGAACATGACCGGGCGCAAGTTTCGCCTCCCAATATCTGTAGACAACCCATCAGCACGACCACCTTAACCATTATCCTCGAACAACAGGTCGACGAACTTGTTGGCTCTCGCATTGCCCCATTTCACCACACTCTGAAGTTGTTCATCGGTCCACGCGTCGAGATCCACGGACTTCACTCTGCTGATATGTGTACCCATACCCCTATGGATTCCGGAGCAACGAATGCAAATAAAGATACCTAAGTTCCAAGATGCCCATCGCGGATCTATCAAGGAAAAGATAATGTCAGTATCCCATCCCAAAAACCATGTAGTTATCGCAATCCGGTATACGGGGATCCCGTCGGGCATTCAACTAACGTTTGTTGCGCTTGCAATCGGCACACGTTTTGTTAGTATCAAGCTTGAGCAGACTCTTGATGACCTGCTGGTTCTGGGCGGCCTGAGTCGGGGTCGGACGGCGAGACATGGCAGCAGTTCGACTCAATCAGGAATAACGACAATGTTGCTGTTGTTGTGCACGAGGGATGGGAGATTAACGGGGAGTGAAATGCGGATCGTGGCCCTTTGGGTGGCGGTGCGTGGCGGCCTTGTTGCCTTATCGCCTTGGGCGGGCTGACATTGCTGTATACTACAGGGTACGAGCATAAAACGATTGTACTCGCTGGTTGTGAGTAAAAGAGGGGGTTATAGTCACTGTAAATATATATATCATTCAATAAGTCATATATTCATATCACATCGCCTCCACAAAAACCATATACGACACTCCCCAACACCAATATACTCCACACCACAATCACACCCATACAATCACTAAAACCCAACCACTACGCCTTCGCCTTCTCATCTCCCTCGGTAAACCTCAAACTAACGCTATTAACACAATGCCTCTCATCCGTCGGCGTCTTATACCCCTCCCCCTTGAACACATGCCCCAAATGCCCTCCGCAATTATTACACACAATCTCCGTCCTTTCCATCCCAAACGAACTGTCGGTGAACCTCTTCACGGCGCCAGGGACCGAGTCAAAGTATGCGGGCCAGCCACAGCCGGACTTAAATTTATGGTTGGCTTTGTAGAGAGGCGCGTCGCAGCCGGCGCAGGTGTAGACGCCGTTTGATGGGTAGTGGGCATCGTAGGCGCCGGTGTAAGGGCGTTCAGTTCCTTTTTCGCGGAGGATACGGAATTGTTCTTTTTTTGTTAGTCGTTGACTAGCTAAGATCATTGAGAATAGAAATGGGAGGGGAGGAAGGCGAACCAGGACTTAAAACGGCCCTCCACTCATCATCGCTGCGCTGATCGGGGTAGGACATATTGTCACTAGATTCGGCTTTGGCACTTGAACTGAATAGAGACCCAATGATGGGAATCGTAGGAGCGGCTTTGAGGACTGTAGCTCCGGATACTGGAAGAGGGAGCTTGCCAAAGTAGCGAGACGGAGATGCGGTGATTTGGGGTCTGAGGGGAATCGAGAATGTTCGGAGCGCGGTGGTTAAACGCTGGAGGCGCATTGGGAGGGGTTGTTCAAAGAAACTGTAAGCGAACTAATTAATAAGAATAGAATTGGTGGTTTTTAGCCGAAGAAAGACTTGAAGCCATCGCAAGACTCGTAGAAATCGCGAATTTGCCGTCGCTTTTACGTCATCATGCGGAGAGTTAGTTAACTGGTTAGTTACTATTTGAGAGGAAGTTATCAAATGTCTTAGCAGGTATATTTATTCAAAATTCTATACATGAAAAGCGGTAAAGTTCAATCATAGATAAAGAAAACGCTGTATATCCATCAAATAATGACCATTATTTGCCCGTCAAAAGAAACTGATTATAGAATTCGCACCTCACACTATCCACACCTCGTTGGCGCAGCTTATCGCGCTTACTGCGCGAAAGGAGTAGGGAAGGCAGAGGGAGTTCCAAAGGGCGCAGAGCCAGAAGGAGCAGGGCCCGAGGGAGTAGGGCCAGCACCGAAGGGAGCAGAGCCGAATGGGTTAGAACCGAAAGGGCTAGAACCGAAAGGGTTCGAGCCAAAGGGGTTGGGGCCGAAAGCACCGCCAGAGGAAGCAGGGCCAGAAGGAGCAGCGCCCGAGGGACCAGCACCAAAGCCACCGAACGGCGAGGGACCGCCGAAGCCGCCGAAGCCGCCCGAGGGAGAGGCACCCGAGGGAGCAGGGCCAGAGGGCTTAGGGCCACCGAAACCACCGGGAGGGCCACCGAAGCCCCCGGGACCATCAGAGGGAGCGGGGCCTGAGGGGGTAGGGCCCGAGGGAGCAGGGCCGGAAGGAATAGCGCCCGAGGCAAACGGAGGACCACCTTCCTCACCAAACTGGCCCTGTTTCTGACCCTCCTCAGAAGGCTGAGAGCGCTTCTGCTGCTGCTGGCCAAAGCCACCAGTGGGCTTGGGGCCCTGCGATGGGCCAGAGGGAGTACCAGAGGGGAATCCGGAGGGACCGCCGAACGGAGGAGGGCCAGAAGGAGTAGGGCCAGCACCGAATGGTGCAGTGCCGAACGGAGCCGAACCAAACGGGTTAGATCCAAATTGGTTCGAGCCAAAAGCGCCACCGGAGGGAGCAGGGCCCGAAGGAGCGGGGCCTGAGGGTGCGAAGCTGTGCGAAGCAGCGTCAGAAGGAGCAGAGGGGAACCCGGAGGGACCAGGGGCCGGAGGGAAGTTCGAAGGCAAGCCGGAGGGAGCGCCAGCAGGAGTGCCGGACTCCTGAGGGAAGCCAACAGGCAGGCTTGAAGGGGCACCAGTCACAGACGCCACTGAGCCAGCAGCAGTCGGCTGTTCTTGGGGCTTCTCGTTGTTGGGGACGGGAACGGCCAAAGCAGAGCCGCAGAGGGTGAGGAGGAGGGCAGCGGTTTGAGGCTTCATCGTGATAGTAGAATCGGAACTGTCGTAAAGTAAAAATTCAAGGTGTAAAATTGATGATCTAGTGATCTGTGGACGTGAAAACGTTGAAAGACGTGGATATGATATTCGTGATTTACTGAGTCGCCAGGACTGTTTGTGGATTGTTGTGTAAAAGAAAGAGTAACTGACACGGGGATCCTTGGGGGTTTATATAGTGTCTGGATCCGGAACACGATGGTTGACACACAGGCCAAAGCTTCCGGGGCGTGCAAAATAAGACCGAAATTGTGGAGCACATGCATCACTGCCTGGTTACTCAAATTAGAACAGGCAGACAGAGAATCACTTCATCCGTCTCGCACTTTCCGCTCCGAGAGATTCAGCCCTAGAGAGCCGTGGGGGCTCAGGAAAACATACGCAATCCATCCATGGTGGAGGCTCATATGCATGTGGTTCTGACTGAGTGGACTATGCAATATGCATGTAGTTTGACGTTTTGCTCTATTTTCTTCCTTGGTCACTTTTCCTTCCCGGCTGCATTCCGGTCCAGAATGTAAGCTTTCCGTATAGAGCATACTGGGCCCTCTCATTCCAAAACCATCATGTTACGTTGACAGTTCGATCATCTCCGTGTGTTTGCAGTCTGTATGCACGGAGGACTGTTTATTGACGACGATCTCGGTGCACCGACAACTCTCCGTCTATACATAGCAACAGCACGAGAGCCACCACTTCACTCTTCCATATTGCAATGATGCGTCAGTCAATCTGTATTTTGTGAACGGTGAGAATCCTTTCCACCGCAATTTGTGGCGAAAAATGCTTGTCAGCATCCTCTGTAGTCTATCATACGTCCAAATCACGACGTGCCGATCATTTGGCTGTGAGAATTGCGCGTTCTCTCTCAGAAAAGTGAGAAAAAAAAAAAAGAAATGGCCGGAGTAAGATGTAAATTAAACTCTCACTGGCTGAATAACTCACATGAGAATTGATGTTATGACCAGGCATAATCCCCGGCCAGGCCAGTCTAGTCAGAAGATGTGTGTTTTCCCCTTCCGGCCTCCCCAGACAAGCGAGCAGCCAACGGTAAATTGGACGAGCCAACGTGGAGACAGAGTCGGAGACGGGATGAGATGAGGCAGCCCAGTTTCCGATTAATTTTGGTTTTAAACGATATTTCGGAATATCCGGAGAATTCATAAAGCGAGTAACGATCATCACTGCAATCTTCGTCAGTCTTGGGGCGATGCGTGGCGGTAACTACGGATACGGATAGAGTTACTAGCAGGCAGACAACAACAACAACAAGAATAGAACCCTGAAGTCAAACTCTGAACGTCATCAGGGTACAGAGTAGTTGTTTGTGCGTGAATGCCCTCGAATGGTTCAAAACTCTCATTTCTCCTCCCCTTGCAGTGACGAGAATAGGGAGAAACTCCAAGGTTTCAAGACCGTTTCGCGTGGTGTGGCGTTCGGAGGGGAAAGGCCGATGATCGACAGTCTCCGGTGTCGCAGAAAGGGAGCTCTGGCCTATTCTCATTGACGTAGGGGTTAATAACCCTAATAAAAACTGGGTTTCTGGGATAGATTAAAGTGTCAATTAATTTGGGGTTCGCTCGCTGAATATTACGCTTGTTCAGGAGAGACTTTTCTTCTGAAACGAGAGACTTGGTCTGTGACTGCATGTGATTCATGGTCCGACAGGGGAAGAGATCATGAAAAGCAAGAAAAGCGAGACCAAGCAAAAGGAGAATGCTTCAAGTAGAAGAAGGGGCGATGAGAGACGAGGCTAAGTCCACTCAATATATCTTATCAATCAGTGCAACCAGACTGCGACACAAAATACCCTATGTCGTACGGAGACTTGAGGTCTCTGGGAAGTATCTAGATCATGCATTAAAGCTGTATTTTGGTAAATAGCCTTTCTTGTCTTTTCGACTGGATTATTCGAATACACTTAGAGTACATACATGCATCACCTTATTAGCCTAACAGCGGGGAGTTTCAAGCTTCCTGATAAGTATACTGCTAAGCAGCTCACCTACATCTCAGCAAAATGCTCGCGAATAGTTCATCCATCAAGTCCGTAAATAGCGATACCTTCCTTCGAGCGCCATACAGGTGAAGAAAAGAGGCGAACAGCAATTGTAGAGCTCTCGTCATTTCGCAGAAGTGAACACAAATTGCCTAGTTGGTTGATTGGCCATATTGACTATGCTGATTGACTCGATATTGTCTGCTGCTGCCGTCGGACTTCCTGCTATAGAGCATCTATAACCAGCCGCGGACTTGTAGAGACTGGGTTCATGCAGCGTGGAGAACATATAAAGGGCATAGTAAACTTTGCGGGAAGCGTGATTCTTAGGTATATTTGGCACACTCGAGAGGTCCCTTGTCTATATGCGGATATATACCTCTGTTCCCTTTTGGGGTAGTATACCAGACCAAACACTGCAGTGAATGTCAGCAACCACATCAAAAAACACATAAACCCACACATATTAAATAAAAATGGAAAAGAAAGAAAATAAAATTCTTCCTCTGGATGTCCCCCTAAACTATCTCTTCCCCCTTCTCTCAACATCAGCCAACCCTGACAAGCAACCATGGCACGCACATCCGTGTCATCGCTCGCGCAGGACATCTCTCATCATCTAAACTTGATCAACAACCAGGAAATTACCGAGAGGCCTACGTGGAAACACCTCGAAGAAGAGCTGAGCACCGCTCCTCTGTTCTCAGCCCTCGCCCAGCAGGTTGTCGAGAGCCAATACCAGAACGAGAACCAGGATAACAATGAGATTAAGCAGGTTTATTCTCAATACGGCCTCTTGGGACTGCGAACGAAAGGCGGTCACTCGCAAGTTAATCACGACAACCTGATATATGCCAACATCGCTGCGCCCTGGTCATCGTTCATCTGTGGTAGCCAGGGTAGTGGTAAAAGTCATACTTTGTCTTGCCTGCTGGAGAATGCACTGATCAAATTGTCACCTGCTGGAAAACTATCTTCTCCTTTGGCCGGCATGGTGCTGCATTATGACAAGTTCACGGCGTTTGGCAGTACCCAAGTGTGTGAGGCCGCGTACCTGTGCTCATCCGGCATCCCAGTGCGCGTCCTTGTGTCGCCAACCAACTACCTCGCCATGAAGGAGGCGTACGAGAGCCTTCCTGGATTGGGAGACGCGTCCAAGTTGCTTCGCGTGGTCCCCATGTATCTGTCGCAGAAGCATTTGAATATCAGCGTGATCAAGACCCTGATGGGAATCAGTAACGGGCCCAATCAGCCCTTGTATGTTGAGGTACGGAAGCCCAAGGTCCAGTAAGTGATTTGAAAAAAAGCTAACATAGTCCTAGTTCATCATGAAAATACTTCGTGATATGGCTCGAAGCAACCAGGGTCGCGGTCATTTTGACTACAACGAGTTCAAAAATCGGATTGAAAACGAGGAGTTCGTCAAAGGCCAGGCCCGGCCACTGCAGATGCGTCTTGATGTGCTTGAGTCATTCTTCGAGCCGGGAACTGTGATAGTTAAAGGCCAAGCACCCCAGAAAGCTCCATACGATATCTGGCGATTCGACAAGGGATCCTTGACCATCGTGGATTTGAGTTGTCCTTTCGTCGGGCCAGATGACGCTTGTGCTTTGTTTAATATCTGTGTGTCTTTGTTTCTGAAGGATCGAAAGCACACTGGACGCGTGGTTGCTCTCGACGAAGCGCATAAAGTAAGACATCCCCAGTCTCTAGTTGCAATTCAAAGCTGACTAGGCATAGTTCTTGACAGACACTGCCCCAGAAGCGGTCGAACTTACCGAGACACTTCTGACCATTATCCGTCAGCAACGCCACTTGGGCGCGCGAGTGATGATAGCTACACAGGAGCCCACGATGTCACCGGCCCTCTTGGACCTCTGCAACGTCACCATCGTCCATCGGTTCACTTCGCCTGCCTGGTTCGCAGCTATCAAGAAGCACATTGCCGGCGCGTCAATGGGCGACGATGGTGAAAACAAATCGGCCTTTTCCGACCAGCTCTTCCAGCAAATTGTGAAGTTGAAGACGGGTGAAGCGCTGGTTTTCTGTCCAACTGCGCTCCTCGATGCTGTCTGGGTTGGAAGTGGCAATACTAGCACTGCCTGTTCCGAGGCTGACGGAGATAGTGATTCGGGTATCGAAATCAATGCTCAAAGTGTTTCACAGTTGGGCCCGAGGTACTTTAACCTCAGGGTTCGAAAGAGGCTCACTGCCGATGGTGGACGAAGTCAACTCTCCAAATGATGTACGCGACCAGATAGCGTTGTCTCTTTCCATATCGCATTTTTGTTTGGGATTCTGTTTAACGATGTCGAGAATAAGCCAGATTTAACATATCAAATATGTAATCTGGATAGATAGCGCAATAAATACTATGTTGACCCGCTGATTCTCGTAAGGCCCTTCGGAGATTCCCAAAGCATATATCACTCCGTGGAATTTTCTGGTCGTTTTCTGTGGAGAATTCCAGCAGTCCAAGATTGGATCCTCCGTAGCGTACCAGACGATGTAGACATACGGGTGCCGTATCCCGTGAACATGTCTCAATTAGGATGATTGATTCGGCAAAAGTAAGACACCACCGAAAGTCTTTGCTATGATTTCCACGGCGCATTGATTGACTGATTTACCGATTTACCTGAGCAGAGACGATCCGATCATGGCCGATGGTGTTTTTTGTTTTTTGCCTTTCCAGTTCCTAGTTCCTTAGTTCGCTCGCCTTGTCGATATCCACCAATGAGAGGGATCATGGCGCCGGACTGTTCCAGGATCTCCGAGACATTGACATAGTCCCGTCTTTCCTTTCTGGATATTGGGCCCTGTCACCGAGACACAGAATTGGCTGCTGGAAGTTCAGTCGTTGGGTTTCAGGCAAAAATACGGTTCTTATCGTGGCAGCTGGTGATAATGTAAAGTTATGCCGGACTGTCTAAGCCACTGGAGGTCATTGTAGACAACTGATGTCATTCTTTCCCGGAGGATCTCATCAAAGTGAAGGAGCCAGGAAAGTAGTCGATGAAGGAAACAAAGGACTTGAATTGAAGGAGAAAATGAAGTTGCGATGGTCGATCAAGTCAGCTGACTATCACCGCTATACGCTGCTTCCACTACAAGATAACGGCTATTATTGCATATTTATGGGCATCGAAAATCTGAATCTATTGAATCAATGGACGGATCGAAATCTCCGGCGGTTCAGACCGCTCATAGTGTTTCCATTTTGGGCGAGTTCTATCTAAGCTAACATGACAGCCCAAGGGTCTTGTTCTTGACAGCAGCCAGGACAACTCGATCCTTCTGCACCTAGCACAGCACTACGATGAGACAACAAAGGCCTTAGGGAAAAAAAGGGAATAGCACATAATGCAGCCCTGCGGCCTAGTTGGAAGTGTGCCAATAGAAGGGCACCGAAGGGTATCCATATACTGGTGGATGGATTCGAGTGGTGACTACTAATAATAATTCCAATAATGGGCCCTTTCCGAGTATTCGCCTGAACCCTTCCTAGCGCTCGACGAGTCCATAATTAACATCCCTAAAATAGATCCTGCTTCCTCGGCCCTGGCCTGAAAAGTAAAACATGGCCTGGGATGGCTCCCTTGCGAGAGAGTCTATAAAAGGCGCTGTCCTCGAAGTGGGCAAAAATTTTCTTTCTATGAATTTTATACGCAAGAACTATTTATTCTTGAACACTCGTTAATCATAATCCTGCTGTCGTTCTTTTCTTCGGGGCTTTCAAAGTACATTCGCTTCATTAATAAATACATTCAATCAAAATGCGGTTCACCATCACTTCCGTTGCTGCTTTTGCTGCCACTGCTGCAGGTGTGTTTATTCTACCCTTCCCTGGTTAAGAAGAAAGCCTGCTAACAGCATCAGCCCTCTCCATCACCTCCCCCGAAAAGCACGATGATGTCGACCTGAGCAAGTCGACCACCATTGAGTGGAACTCGGTCAGGTACGTGAATGGTCCTAACGACCTAAAAACATCCTGTATTAATGAGACTGCACAGCTCTGACCCGTCCTCGTTCGATATCTACCTGGTCAACATGAACGGCTACCCCAACGTCAACAAACTGGTCGCGGAGAACGTCAAGACCTCGGACAACTCCTACACCTTGAAGGATCTCGCTGGCATTGACAACGGGTATGTTGCCTTCTTCAAATTCAATGCATTAGCTAGGCTAGATAGATAGTTTACTGACATGCGCAATAGCTCCGGCTTCCAAATCAACTTCATGTCCAACGATGACAAGAACACCGGCATCCTAGCCCAGTCCGCTCAGTTCAACGTGGAGTCCAGCGACTCTGCCTCTACTTCTGCCTCCCTGACTTCAACTTCGACCTCTTCTTCCTCTTCTGCTTCGTCTGCCTCTTCTAGCACCACCGAGGGTAAGACAACCACCATCAAATCTAGCACATCATCTCCTACAACCACCAATACCCGCAAACACACCACCTCTTGCACACGCACCTCTTCCCATGCTTCTACTGCTTCTCCCTCGACAACTCTTGGTGAGTTCACTCACTTTACAGAAGAGTTTCTGTATTGGTAACTAACACCATTCTGCTTAAAGGTACCTCCACCGTTGCCAACTCTTCCTCGTCCGCCACCCCCTCGGAAACCGTTGTCCCTGCCAACGGTGCTGGCTCACTTAAGGTCCCCGTTGCGGCCGCTGGTTCCCTCCTCATGGGTCTGTACATGATGCTGTAAACTGGTTTTGAGTTGTTGACTTGTTGGATATGACCACTTGGTTTGGTATGAGATGTCTGAGACGTGACGGAGTGTTCGATTACCCTTTTTTCTATTTGTGGATCTGTTTTGATCATACTTTCTCTTTGGTTATGTGATATGATTGATAATAGTGTATAACTGAATTCATTGTATTTTCCGGAAGTTCCTTTTGCAGCCTGAACCCCAGCCTTCAATCACCCGGGAATCTGCATAAAAAGTCCAAAATCTCAATTTATATCTCCCCGAATATAAAAATTGCCTAACTAACTCGAACATGCAAACATGACAACCTACCTCTCCTTCCCCATCCTCGAAGTTCTTGTCAAAACAGTCGAGGACTCTTCCACCTCCAGACGCCGTGAAAACAGCAGCATCAGGTATCCTCGCTCACTATTCCCCCTCATCCAACGGTTTCGCAATTGCGCCAGCCTCACGATCACAATCACAGCCGAGCCAAGGTACCCTCATTCCGTATCTAGCGCCATCAACATCGCCATCCCCCGGGATATCTAGCTCCAAACCTAGATCGGCAAGGGCTTGTCGACTAGATTGTCGCCATCGCTAAAGTCGAGTGTGATACTGAAACTAACGAGGCTGAAGACTTGTACACTACGATGAAGGACCTCGAGAATACACTCGACCACGTCAACACGGAATCCGGGAGATACTGGGGGTTAATGGTCTATGCTACTACTTTTACGTTCTATGAGTATCATCAGGGTTTGTGTGAGGGTTGTCGGCTTGTTTCTAGAGGATCGTACCATGTGCGCTGTGATGATTCTGTGATTGATCAGAAATTGAGATGCTTGGCGCGGTCTGATGCTTCGTTTGCTCGGGATGGTGGTGCAAGTGACTAGCTTTAAATTACTTGCGGGGTGGGTGGATTACAGTTTCAATCCAGAAGAGTTGATTTTGATGTGAGATTGTAGACTTGGCCATCTAATGTCTTCCGCAGAGCACAATACAATCGCAAATTCATTGAAAGGGGTATATAATCCAGATGTACATATAGTATATGCAAGCGTATTTACAATTCAAAATTTGGGGTGACCGACCTATTTTGGGGTTCAAATCCAGTTACCGGATTCAGCAGGTCCAGATCCTGACCCGGTAGCGGTAGCGCTTATAGCTGGGGAAGAAGAGTAGCCGTGGTGGTTCTCGTTGACGTTTTCTCGGGGTCGGTCCCAGGTGCGAATGTGGCCTTATCTTTATTAGCTATCGTGTATTACGGTGACGTGGATGAAAAGGTAATACCTTCGAGAGAGGAGGCCATGATGCAGTCTTCTTGGAAGCCTAGCCAGCAGATAGGGTCAGATCCAACGATTTTAGACTATGGCAAAGTCAGCATGATGGAGACTATGATTTTGGGGTTAATGTACCATGATCGGTGGCAATAGACCAGTGCGTGATCTAGGTTCGACTTGATGTCGGACGGTTTGGTCCATGCTACCATGAGTGTCTGTTGTAAGCTGAGAATCGGATCTCACACGGTTCCCTGTGCTATCTGCACGATGACGGACATGGTGCACACTGGGAGCGACCATACTCGTCCGCTGGCGAGGATTGGCTTGGTGCGCTTTGGGACGGTGAAGCATGCCAACGTTGAAATCCCACAGGAGAAGCCTGCAGTCGTCACCGACACTTCCGAATCGATATGTTCTTTCATCACATCGCCAGGGATCGAATGCTACCGCGGACACCCAGGAATTGTGGCCCTGGCATCTTGCGATGATCTTGCGCTCCGGGAATGACCAGATTGTGACCAAATCGTCCTGACCACCGGTCACGACGTATTTGCCGTCAGGCGACCAGCATACACAGATCAAGCCACCGTAATAACTACGGAAAATATCCAGGACTCTGTGACACGTTAGCGAATTAATTCACACATATGACCTCGGCTAACTCACTCTTCCTTCAAGTAATCCATGATTCGCAATGAACCATCTTCAAGAACAACAGCCAGGTGTCGACGGTCAGGTGAGAATGCAAACTGACAAATCTTATGACCAGCTAATCTCCATAAAGAGACGGGATTGGTCTTTTGGTTCCTCGAGGTGACCGACTTGAGTATTTGCATAGGCTGTCGACCGGTTGATTTCACGAATTCCTCTGCGAGACTACCAGGCTCCGAAGTGAGAGGTGCATCTTCCTTCTCTTTATCGTAGACCACCAGCTGTCCGTTTGAATGCGCAGCCATAAACAAATTTTCCGACCCGGGTATCCATTTGATGTAGGTGACTGGGGAGTTGTTGATGCAGCCATTTTTGTTGATGCGTGCGTAACGTTGCGAAATGGGTTCGTACCAGATGATATCGCCAGCTGACGAACCCATAACGATATCAACGTGACTCGGGCTCTTGCTCATCTCGTTAACGTCGTGGCACAGCATATGCGCCTTGGTGAAGAGGATCTTGGCGAGGGATTCTTCTTTCTTTTCGGAACTGAGATCTAGCCATTGAAACGCACGATTGATGTTCGCAAAGGCAAAAAGGCCATCCGAGTTTCGATCGTTCAGTTTCTTCGTAATAGACTCGTGAGTGATGACACGCGAAACAAAAGAAGAGCTACTTTTGATGATGTTGTTCTTCGGTTTCCGCCTCTTCAGGGAATCTTTGGTGACCGGGAGGACAAGCGCGGGGTTTCCTTCTCCAAAGACTGGGGCCATGATGTTCTCTTTTGAAGCAAATGGGTGTTTTTTGTTGGCACTATTGACATTGATCAAAGACAGCTTGACCCCCGACGTTGGCGGTGTTGGACCAGTCGCAAGAGGATTTGGATTCAAGACAGGCGCCTCAGACGGGTGTGGAGGAGGAGTCGCTAGGTGTAGGTCATCTCTGAGGTGGTATGTTCCTAATCGAACCTATAGTGTTAGCAAAAGTGTGCCCATATACTATACACGCAAGGCCCAGCGAGCAAACGCTACCTTCACCCACTTGCAACGGACATCCATCCTCAGGATGGCTAATGACATTGTTTGTCTCGACAACCGGCACTGGCATACCATTTGAAGCCCCAGCTGCATAAGCAACTGGGATGGTATAACGCGGCGGCGGTGGTGGAAGAACACTGCCGTTGAAAAGGACAGTTAGCAAAGAAAAAAGCCGCTCACAGTACATGAGTACCATCTTGCATAGACTGCCACAGTGCTTGGTGCTGCCATTCACTGTGGGTGCTGCTTAGACACATTCACGGGATGGGCAAGACAACAGATGACGTCTTGTGAGCGAAGTGGGAATAATCCTTACAACATGATTGCAACCACACCACCAGGAACCACCTGTTAAGCAGAAATATATCCCCGAGTCTTTATCCAAGATGACACCTCCCGGTATCGACAATAGTCGGGCGAATCTCCCTGCTTCGTCACGCGATCGCAACGGGGTTCCGTCGGCACCTCGCGGTGGCGCTTGGTCACTATGCTCAAGATCTCTTTCGACGAAAGAAATAATTTTTTTTATCGGATAAGAAGGAACACCGTGGGTATATGCTTATTATATCGACGGAGAAACAGGCCGGAGCGCGTGGTGGCCAGGTCTAACGTCGTTCGAAGCTCGCTGCGGAGATGGATGGGGCGAAGTTAAGCAGAAGGCAACTCAAGCTGCACGCGTCCCAATGCAATAAGCTGTTATACAGAGAGGAATTAAAGCTGATTATACGAATTAAACGGTCGAAAGGAGTGTCTAGGGTCAGAAAGAAGGACCAGGGAGTCTGTTAGGGGAAGTCAAGAGAGAAGGACTGGGATACGGAGATTGCACAGGCCCCCCGAGAGAGAGACTTTCGGTTCCTGACGGCGGGCGGGGCAAAGAGTTCACTTGAATGTGGAGAAGCAGTACAGGAGAGAATACTACATGCTATTGTAGTATGCAATATCTGCCTAGAGGCCATTGTTTTGGACATAATACCCATTACGGTATGTTCTGCCCGTTGTGTCAATTTCAATACACTTTTACTATGGAGTTCCCCCGGGCCGCATTCTGAGCTGTCAAGGCGGGTTGGAGCATAGAGTATGGCACCAGCCTCCAATTTCCAGACTAGGAAGATGATTGTCGGCTATAATATCGATTGTTATCAAACCTGGGGCCCCGATAGATCACAAGCTACTACGTAATGAAGGAGTAACTTTAGAGCTCACTCCAATGCACTCGAATTCACCCTTACACAATATGGCGGTAATAGGGGCCACCAGTTCATATTCAGTACTTGAATACACCTTGTACTCCATATATCAGCATCAACTAGCAAGCAATATAGTTGAAACGAGAAAAACAATCCCAATGGGTATCTAGATAGGTGCAACTCGAACAATTCGAGCTTCAGACTCCACTACCGCTGACTCGCCGCCAGATCATGACCGCGGCGGCCCCCGCACATACTACCGCCCCTAGAGCAATCCCCCAAGCCATCCATTTACTTTCGTCTTCCTCCTCGCTCCGGGGAAACGCGGTGCTGGGCTCCATCGCCGCCTCGGCGATGTGCACGAACACCTCCTGGATGGAACTCCAAGTGGCACTAACATGGAGCGGTGGACTGGGCATATTTAACAAGGCGGTATATTCGTGTGGCTGATACTCGGCCCGTTGGGTGGTCCGGTCTAGATCGGCCTTGAGGGCAATGAACACGCTCGGCAGTTCCTCCAGATGCGGGTATTTCGCACGCAATGCAGGGATGTAGGCAAAGGAATCGGGGTCTGACGAGTCATAAGTGTATGCGATTACGTCGCACTGATCCAGGAGCTTCGCTTGATTTTCGAGAATGGCCGGTTCCAGTTCACCTAATTCATCTAGGATTAGATAGCATTGCTTGCCTCCGGGAAGCTCGACCGTATTCACTGCAGTCCGGGGTTTGATAGTCGGGTGGTAAGTAGGACTAAAACCGCGTGACAAGAAGGCATCCAGGAGCGCAGACTTGCCGGAACCCGGAGGACCTAGCACATGGCCGAGGACAACATTTCGTCCGACACGCCCCGGACGCCGTCGACGCTTGCGTGGCCGCGTAACTTTCAATGCCGCGGTTGTCGATGGGTTGCTTCGGTCTGACGATTCGAATCCTAGGTAGGCGAGATATTCCAAAGTCGTCTTGGGAGATGTAAAAGTAGTCATACTCCATTGCGCAAGCCACCCTTGAAGAGTGACATGGCCGGCTTCGTTGCGCACTGTCGATGAGGGGAATGAGCCATCCGCCCAAGACGCGGGTAAACCGGGCGTGGGTGCAAACAAGGACGCCAGTTCGGCATCGTTGAGACCGCCGTCATTATCTTTGTCTGACAGGAGGAAGAGATTCACGAAAAACCGGTAGCCTTCTGGCGACAATTCTGCAGATCCAAATGGAGGGACCTCAAACCGGGGGTGAAGAAAGTTCTCCTGCAGAGAGAGATTGTCGGTATACTGAAACGCCCGCAGGATAATCCAGACAGTTTCATGACGCCCTTTCTCCGCATATAACTTGTTCAAGTGGATGAAGCCCCTGCAATCGACCCCTGACGGGGCCACGGAAGCCGGGTACGTCTTCTGGATGGTTTCCTTGATGTGTACCAAATCCTCCTCGCTTAATGCTTTCTCGAAGCATCTCATTTGGAAGTCCTTGATTTCCTTGTCCGAAAGATAGCCATCCCGGTCCTTATCACTGAGGTAGAAGATGCGCTGCAATGCCGCAACCGCTGCCGGCTTTAGGGACGACTCCTTTGAATCGAACAACGGCGCAATCGGATGGGTAACCGCCTTTTGACAGAGAAAGAAAGCCTCGTTGACATTGCGGTGTTCCCGAGCACTAGCCCTGATGCAGGAGTCAATCTCCTTGAACTCTGCCATCAACGGCAGCATTTCATCCTCAATGACCTGTGTTTCACTGTGTTCTGATCCGAGATCCGCCTTGTGAGCGCACAATACCACAGGCACGTTAACCCCCAGAGACCGGAAGTATGGTAGCCAGAATAGCGCAACTCTTTCGTAACTGTAATGATCTGAGTATACCAGCAAAATTACATTTGCTTTGCGAATCTCCCTTGCTAGACTGCTGCGCTCGTGCGGTAGGGCGGAGCTGTCGACCACCGTCGTCGTCGTGACATTCTCCGGAGTTCCAATGGTAGGAGGGATCGTGATCTGGGGTAGAATAGGCTGGATTTTGTGAGTCACAAACACGCCCTTCACCAGGGACGTGATGAGACTGGACTTGCCAGTACCTTCATCCCCACAGACGCAGATTCGCACTGAATAAAGAGTCCGATGGTTAGTTTGTTGTCGTGAGTTGGGGGGTTGGTTTTCAAGCTTGGACCGAACCTGTAGCCATTTTCAACGGTTTAGAAGTAGGTAATTAGAAGCATCTCTTTTCATAACATCGTTGAATTCATTGCCCTGCTATATGGCCAATGACTTGAAACAGGAATGGGTTTTGGATTCAGGCCGTAATGCGCGAAGTCGATGTCATTATGTACGGTGTGGCTGGAGCTTGGTTGTGGCGGTGCTGCTGATTTAGGCCTCAGGTGTCTATAAATTTGACACTCAGAACTGTGACTCGAGTAAATATACCAAAAAATGTCAGGCATTATTAACCTCAATATCAGGTTTGCAATCAGTACTCCATAGGGGAGGGGCAAACTAATATTCTGGATAGCTACACGAGCAAACGCTACTCCAGACTCTGGGTTCCTGCTCAGCCACAATAACACTATTTTTCTAAATCCCAGCCTTGTCTTTTCGGTATTTTCATTTTCACGTTCTTCATACTCCGAAGTGGTCGGAATACAGAGAGTAAGAACAGATTAAATACAAACACTTCCTTCTACATATATATTTTAGATCTTGAAGAGTCTCATCATACTTTGTATAGCACCATAGCTGGGCGGTGTTCGGACCTGTCAGCCGTCAGGTCAATCTATCCCACTTCCGGTCGCCCCCTCGACGGTGCCGGCGCGAACTCCATCGCAACCGCTTTTATTATCACTTTTCGTCTTTCTTTTCCTCTTATCTTTCCCTACCTCTTACTACTGCTCACCTTTTGTCCTCTCCACACCCTGAGCAGTGCCAAAATGCCTCTCGGGATACACAATCCGCTTCCTTCGTCTTTGAGCAGTACGTACTACATACCTGTCCCGGTCCCATCCACCTTCCCCGCAAATCGACTGAGATGACATGAGCTGACTACGTTTTGTTTAACCAGGTGAATGCAAGAAGGCAGGCAAGATTCTCGCTTCCTTTGTTGATCCAAAGCAAGCATTTGGTCCTGATAAAGTCATTCCTCCAGAAATTCTTGCCAATGCAAAGGTGAGCATGAATTCCCGTCCTCCCTTGTTATTGCTCTAACATGCGCGTCCCTGGGCCTAACTGACAGTCACATCAATAGGGTCTCGCAATTCTTACGGTTCTGAAAGCCGGTTTCTTGGGTTCTGGTCGTTTTGGATCGGGAGTCGTTATCGCCCGCCTGGCAGATGGCACCTGGTCCGCCCCGTCTGCCATCGCGACCGCGGGTGCCGGATTTGGGGGTCAAATTGGATTCGAGCTGACAGACTTTGTTTTCATCCTAAACGATGCAGCTGCGGTCAGGACATTTTCACAAGTCGGGACTTTAACTCTGGGTGGTAATGTGTCAATCGCCGCAGGACCCGTCGGGCGAAACGCGGAAGCTGCGGGTGCTGCCAGCACCAAAGGAGTCGCGGGCGTTTTCTCCTACTCGAAGACGAAGGGTCTTTTCGCCGGTGTCAGCTTGGAAGGTAGCATGTTGGTTGAACGCAAGGATGCCAACGAGAAGCTCTACAGCAGCCGGGTTTCTGCGCGTCAGCTTTTGAGTGGATCCATTCGACCGCCGCCATCTGCAGCCCCCCTCATGAGCATCTTGAACTCGCGTGCCTTTGCTGGCAATAATCGCATGTACGGTGATGAGATGTACAACGACATTCCAGTTTACGATCAGTCCCATGACGATGTTCTGTGGGAGGGCCGCAGAGGCACCGCGTATGGTGAAGGCGTTCAACAACGATCTCGGCCTAGGATGGGCATGCGGGACAGGGACAGTGTGGATGACTACGAGTATCGTGACCGACCTCGCCGTGCGAACACATGGGCCGACGAGGGCTATGACCGTCCTATGGGAGCAGGTGGCCTAGACCGGAGTTACACCACTCGATCCCCCCAACATGACTCCTACAGCCGCAGTCGCAGCAACACTGCACCATTCGAAGAGGACTATGTTTATTCTGACCGCAAACCCACACGGCCCACGGCACCAAAACCGGTCTTTGGGCAGAAGACTGGAGCGGCCCCGGCACTGCGACAAGACCAAGCAATTGCCCTATACACCTTTGATGCAGATCAAGAAGGCGACTTGGGATTCAGAAAGGGCGATATCATCACGATCCTGAAGCGGACAGATAAGTCAGAGGATTGGTGGACGGGGCGCATTGGGGACCGGGTTGGCATTTTCCCCAGGTAAGCACCTTTTTGCTTTATGCTGTATATTGATGAACCATTACTAACGGGGGGTTTAGCAACTACGTCGACGCATCTTAAATGCGCTATCTATACTTTCGAAATGATACCAATGAACTTTTTTCCCTTTTATTGTTTTGGTCTCCATTCGTTTTTTGTTCGATTTTCATGGGATCATGGCGCTGGGCTGAGTTATCTGTACTGAGCAGGAAAATTCTCCGGCAGTTATTGTTTTGTGCTTACCACTGAGCGTTTTTTTTTTTTTTTTTTTTTGGGTATAAGACTTAAGGGTTCTCTCATTTCCCTATGTGGTTTGATCTTGAAAGTAGAAATTCGAGGGGCAATACAACCCTACATGATACAACATCAAAGTCGGTCATGCACATTCAACGATAAAACAAGAAGAAAAGGAAAGCAAACAACAATAAGTACTCCGTAGTAAGGAATGACAAACAATATACTAGTAAAAGGGAAAATAAGCGCGTGCAAAGTACTAAGGTGATGGCGGTCACCAGCCACAGCGAAGCATGGCCCAAGGGCTAGTCCGGCATACCGCGATGTTGCAATAATTATTGCAGAACAGGTTGCAGAAAAGAAATTATCAGATGAATTTCCCAGCCGGAAGAATTCGAGAAAATGATCCAGGCCAGTCCGAGGAATTCCGCCGGGGCCTTCAGCTGAGCTGAGCTGAAGATACTAGTAGGGAATAGTTACTCTCCGGAGTTTGGGGGTGAACCACAGGCCAGCGCCAGGAACGCCCTGCGCTGCACAAACAAAAATAAACGAACCAGAATCGATCGTTGCTTTTTAATTGACCGATTCGAAGAAAAATAGAAAAAAAAGAAAATCGACGAAATCTCAGATCTCTTGGCTGGTGGTTCCAAAACGAGTCAGGCTCTCTTTTTACCCTCCGCCCAAAACCCCATCGTTCCATTCTCCGTCCTTCTTTCTCTCCCCTTCCCTCCTCTGCCTCCACCACCGACCATCTCTTCTTCCTTTCTCTTTCTTTTCTCCCCTCCCTTCTCATCCTATATCTACTTTTTTTTTTTTTTTTTTTTTTTTTTTTTTTTTCTTTCTAATATAGGGAAGACAAGCCCATCAGGTCAGCAACAGGCGCCGGATGCCTAGCTTTCAACTCCGTTCCCTTTCCTTCGTTCCCGTGGATGTGCCTCGTCGATTCGTGTTCCCCGCTTCGATGACCCTTCTCCTTCGTTGTCTTCCGGCCCAGGTGGTACATTGACCTCCCCTGATATCGAGCGAGCATCCTGTTGCCCCTCCTCGTCAATCTCGCCGATTTCTCGCATATTTTCGTTCTCTAGCGTGTTCGATTCCCGGTTCTGTTTATTCTCTCTAATGCAGGTACGATCACTTTTGTTAAACTTTCCGGTTCCTTGTCATCGCGCACACATACACATACCCCTTCCCTATACTTGCAACCCGTGGTCCGGTGTGTCTGTCCATGGCAGAGAAGGGTTAGATCACAAAGAGCCACCATAATCTCCACGGATGCGAAGGAACTGTGTCTCATCAGTTCTTTGTCTCAACAGGATTCTTCAACGAGCGCCGCTGAAGCTGGCGGAGGATATGCAACGCGGAGAGGCCACGGTCCTCACCTGTCAATTAGTGACCCGAGTCACCATGTCACGGAAGCCATTGGGCACATGTACGACGACGATGAATATGATAAACGGGATTCGAGACGCCTTAGCTACATTTCCTCTCCGCTCAGCGAATCCATTTCAACAATCCCCCCTGATCTCGCTGGATCAGCATCCCCAACCTCCCCCCAATCAATGCAGCTGCAAAGCCACCTGAATGAAGTCAATACTCAGCAGGAAAATGGACCGTCTCGACCGCCGCCCCTTGTCACCAGCAAGTCTTTTGACCGGGAAAGCAGCCCGGGGTCTCCCGGGTCCTCCAAGACCGACACCGCGACGACATCCTTTCCTCTCAACGATGTCGATTACGAATCCAACCCAGCAGCCGTGGCTCAGGAATTAAATAATTTGGCAGCCATCCGCCGCATGTCCATGGATGCGGTAGCGACTAGCGATCCCGACCTTCCCGACTTCTCCCCCTCCGTGGCCTCTCCCTCTGATGACGAAAACGATGCCTCGGGGCTGTTCTGGGTCCCAGCTCGCTTGCATCCTGAACTCGCGCCCATGGAGTTTCGATCGTTCCTTGAAAGCAGGTCGGAACGCATCAAGCGCAGATCTACTGATTTTGCGGGCTTGAGCCCGGAGGGTCCAGGATCTGGGAGCGGATTACGGCGCAAACGCTCGATGTTATCGAGGGAGATTGATAATTCCCATGGATATACAGACGGGGCGGAACGGTTGGAACGGAAACGATCCCAATCGAAACAGGATGCTATGAGCCCTAACCTGCTTGAACTAGAGTCCCTGGTGGATGATTCAAAACAAACAAATAAGTTGTCCCTGAATGGCATGCAAGGACTTTCCATTAGCGCCGACGAAGACAAACCAATCTTGCCTCCCATGCCACAGGCCCCCGGCCTTCGTCGATCGACCCGAACGCAGTACAGAAAAGCTGGTAGCGTGAAAAAAGGGGATCGTCCTAGAAGGTTCGGTAAGTCATCCGAATCAAATCAGTCGGTGCCGTCGATTGTTACGTCGCCCGCCGATCAACCAATACTGGGCCTCACGCGAGTTTCGACCGACCCTACTCCTTCGGCCACACGTGGCCAGGCAAAGCCCAAATCACCCCCAACTACTCCCGCGCAGGAGCCCGCTTCCAGCTCCAGCTCTACCCCTGCCACAGCTTCTTCCAAACCGCCGCCAGAGAGCAGCGCACAAGTCCAGGTCCATGCGACAGAGCCTGGCAAACCTCTGCAGTCCCGACAAGTGCAATCTCGTGTCGTTTCCAATGGACGGTCAAGTCCTGAGCGAAATGTTTCAGCGGCTGTGGAACCACCGCCTGCTAACAATAATCGGACTGCCAGTCAGACCTCGCAACAGCAAAGGAAATCTTCCGGGCGGGGATCTGAATCCTCATCGAGTCTTCTACCAAGAAAGAGCTCGGCTCAAAAACAAGCCAAAGAGAACACGTCAAGCCTCAACGATTTTGCCAACAGCCCGCAAGCGCTCCCTGGAAACACCACTCGGACCGATAGCCTCTCATTCATTCCCACCTTCTCGGACGACCGTAAATCAGACAGCAAGTCAGAAAGCAAGTCAGAAAGCAAGAGGTCGAAAGAAAGAAAGGATTCCGAGGGTGGCAGCCGGAAATCAAGCTGGCACTGGCTACTAGGTACGGAAGAGAAGGACAAGGATAAAGAAAAGAAGAAGGACAAAGACAGCGATTCCAAGAGGATAAAATCCAAACTCGTCGACAAAGTCCAGGATAGCACCAATTCCCATCATTCCTCCAACGATAGTAGTAATCAGCAACGTCGCGAGAGCTTTGCTATGGACCGGCCCGATCTGAAATTGGATGATGACCGGAAAAAAGACAACACGAGGAGGTCTTCTGGAGAATCAAAGAAGGAGAAGGAATCCGGTCTATTTTCATCTATATTTGGTGGTGGAAGGAAAAAACACAACAGCAGTGACAGTAATCACAAGAAAAGCTTATCCCGAAACTTTTCACCTGATCCTCCTGTTCGCGAACTTCAACCAGATGTCGACTATCCGTGGACCCGGTTTCCGATCCTCGAGGAACGAGCTATCTACAGGATGGCGCATATCAAGCTGGCAAACCCGCGACGGGCTCTGCACTCCCAAGTTCTTCTCAGCAACTTTATGTACTCGTATCTGGCCAAGGTGCAACAGATGCATCCACATATGACACTAGTCACATCTGCAACTCAAAGACAACAACAACAGGCGAAGGAGCGACAAGAAGAGGAATATCAACAACAATACCAACGATACCAAGAGGTAAGTTCTTGATTTTTTTTTTTTTTTTTTTTTTTTTTTTTTTTTTTGTAAATATTCCTGCGCAGGTGTGTTAACGAGCATACCCAGGCACAGCAATACGGTGACGGTTATGAGGAGTCTCAATCGTACGACTACGGCGATGATTCGCATGACCACTACAGGTCACAATCAAGCGGCTATCAGAACGGCGATGGCTATGGATCCGGGTACTATAATCATTATGGGCATTCAGCATTTGGTGACGATGCCCAACTCGACGACGACGACGATAACGACATGTGGTGACAATGAAAAGGAAAAAAAAAAAAAAAAAAAAAAAAAAAAAAAAAAAAAAAAAAAAAAACTTTCCAATTTTTTTCACTACTATTGATCCTTCCTCGGTTTCCCTCCCCCCCCAAAAAAACAAGACCCGATTTTATGCATCTCGACTTCGGTATCCTGACGAACTTGTACCCTTCTTTTTTTTTTTTTTACTTCTTCCCAAGTATTGCTTCCACCCCCCCCCTTGTATATGTCAGTTATTAAACTATAACACCCCTTTGGATGTCTAATCGATACCAGGGCCTGTTGTCAATGCCTATGAGATGATGATATTGTTGGGCCTGTCTCGTGATTTGCCATTTATGGTCTTTTTGCACACTGATTTTGATTTTCCTGCATAGCGTCTGGGGTTTTCTTTTATCTTCTTTTTCATGTTCATTTGGCTGCACTTTCAAGTCCATATACCTTATGATACATCTCTTATGCTTGCACTTTGACCTACATAATAGAATAGTGACCTTACCTGAGGTTCAGCAGGTGAATTTTTTTCGTTCCTGGGTACATAGCATAGCATAATGAAGTGATATTTCAAATATTTACAATTGGCTTTTTTTCGCTGTAGAAGTGACCTTGGTTCAGGCATAAAGCCTGTTCAAGATCCCCGGATAATGTCACGTGTTCGCCATCCCCGGTCCGCGTCATCGTCGTCGCTTCATTCCTCCAGTGGCTACCTTGCTACGGGACGGAAACCATATTTTATCACGATAGTTTTCTTGGACGACGAACAACCTATCCATCCTCTAGAGACTTCTAAAACGAATTAAAACGAACAATATAGCGCAAAGGAAGACGGCAAAATGAGCGAAGCCTACGAACGGGAGCAGTACATCCCCCTTTTCATCAACGATCAGTTATCGCCATCAGTAGCTAACGAATGAATCCAGGCAAAACAATGCTCTCCTCAACTCCCTCTCCAGCAAAGTATCAGCCCTCAAGTCGGTGACGATCGATATCCACGACAACGCCCATGATCACAACACACTGGACCACTCGGTTGGTCTTCTTTCCCTTCTCAGCGCTAGGACGCAAACTAACGGCTATGCTGTGATAGAATGAAGTCTTCTCCTCGTTCTCCTCGAATCTCCGCGGCAGCGCAAGTCGGTTAACGCGGATGGCAAAGCAGGGGGATACCGTTGCAGTGCTGAAAGTGGCGGGGATTGTGGCAGCAGTCGGGTTGGCGATCTGGGTGATTCTGGGATGGATTTTCTAAATTCGCTCGACACATGAATAAGGGTTTGTATCTGCTGGTATTGGTTGTTGTGGTGGTGATGCTAGTGCCGTACATATTATGTCTCGCTGGTTCGAGACTACATAACCGCCCACTGTGTACTCGTTCCGGGTTGTCCGTTTTCCCCGCGTCATGGCCCTCCCTGCTGGTCGATCTGGTCTCGTTCGCTCTATTTGTCCTCGCCCGGCCCCGGTCGTGTGCCATCATCTGCCTTAACTATGGCTTATGGCTTACGTCTTTTGCTCTTGGCGGGTTTGCTATTGAGGGGTTATGTTGCGGTTGGTTGCATATTGGGATGCGGGGATTGGGCTGATCGACTTGCTTGTCTAATGTACCTTTCTGGTTGTCTATACATAATTTTTTTAATGGCTTCGGATATTCCGAGCAGCATGGTTTCTACTTTTTATTGGGTGTGGATGGGGATGGAGATACTCGGGTACCTTGTTAGTGGTGCTGGGTTGCATGATAAATACGCATTCTCAATCCCTAAAATTCAATATACCCTGACTTGGAGAGACTAGATCAGTATCATAGCTCCCTGTCAATCCCAACAAGTGCAAATACAACCACTATCCAGAGTCCACTGTAAAAAGTCCTGACAGACCGGAGACATGCCGTCCGATGATCTACAACCCGAAGCGGATCTCTCAAAAAAAGCCTTCACCATGTGGTGGGAACGACTATATTCATTGGACTGAAAGTTTTCAGAGCCTTACAAGGTACGAAAGCAACAATAAAATAGTAAAGCAATAAAGTAATAAAAATACCCCTGGGTTTAACAGTGGCAAATTCCATCATTTTAGTAGTAAAAGGTACGTACAAAATGCTATTTGGAGTCGCCGGTGTACGGAACAAGAGCCGCCGTGTTGTTATTCTTATATGGTTATTCTATCTCGTACCAAAAGCACGGACAAATAGCAATCCGGTTTTTCTTCTTTGTATGTACCTTGGGGCCGTGTTGCCGGCTGGCTGGCTAGGACCGGAGGACTGCGTACCGATAAGTTTTATATAGCCAACGATGGCGACATTGGTTTCAAAGAAAAGACTGCACGGAGTATCCGTACAGCATTGCCCCAACGGCCCGAAGATAAAGTCGCCCTAAACGCGGGAATGAAAAAAAAAAATCTTCAGGCTTAGTTTAAACTATTCCGTACAGGGAGAAGGAAAAGATAGGGTTGCGCGATCTTATAGGGTAATAAAGTCTACGGAGCAGGGTGCATCGGCCCCATCAAGTTACGGAGGCGTGTTCCGCAGTCCGTTGAAAGGCTCAGACCCGGCATGCCGATGCGATGCGATGGTTGATGGAGGAAAGAAGCCGGACGGGAGAGATGCCGAGCGATTGGATGTTGGCTTGTTGTTATCGTGAAGGCCGATAGTGTGATACGAGGCAAAATACTTGCTAGTATTTTGCATAATGGCACAAGCTCAGCTGTCAATGTCAGATGGTGAATTGTGGATTAGATATCATCTCTGGTAAATACTCCGACCGAATGCTTGGCCCACGAAAATCATCGAAGCCAAGGATCGGAATATCTCTTTTTGAAGGGTTTCTAGAAAGTGACTCATCTGTTGTTAGGGACCTGCTTGATTGGGATTTTTCGGGATAAATCGTACAGGATTCTTATTTGTACAGCTTTTTGTTCTAGTACTCTGAGTATGCAGTATCCGGTATAGGAGAGACTGATATGGCGCATGGGTTAGATCATAACATGCGCTTGCGTCAACGGTCGTGTTCTAGATGTCTCGTGCCAGGGCTCTCACTAATATCACTCTGGTCTTACAACAGAATACTCAATTAATCTCTGTCCAGGTACAATCATCTTTTAGTGAGAGCTGCCGAATTCCGGAATCACAGTCCCGGGATGATCCCCCCTCCCGAAACCGCCCGTGCGAACGGCCTTCTCTCCGAGGTTATTCCATTGCATGTATCATACAATACAGCTGAGCCGAGAAAAGGAGGTCTACAAATGCAGATGGGCAGGTCCAAGATGCATGTATCTGCATTGTGTGCGTCGTAATCTCATGATTGTCTGGTGTAGGTGTACAAGTACCTGAACACATGGAACGAGACCAAGTCACAGCAATCACACCATCACTCCACGGAGATATGATACAAGCACGTCGATCATGAAACTCAGCCCTGATTGTTTTGCAAATCAGGAATTGAATTCACGATGTAAAGGGGACATCATAGCTTTTTGTATGATTCAGGGTACGACGATATGCAGTGTGACACGCCTACATAGACATCAATCTACACACTACACAATGTAGCCCGTACCCAACACTATGAGGACAGTTCCTGCAGATCATGGTGGGATGAAAATTCAAGAAACAAGCGGGCGAGTAATTAACCAAAAGGCAAAGCCATAATACGCGTAACCGTTTTTTGCATCCCTAAAAAGGAAAAAAAGAAAAGAAAAAGAAAAACGTGATCTGGCCGTGGGATCTGCCGTTTTTATTTTTTTTTATTTTTAATTTATTATTCCATGGATTGCGCAGAGTATATTATATGATTGATCTCTTTCTTTTCTTCCTTCTCTTTCATCATTTTCATTGCTCTGCTCGCCACTCTCGGTTCTTCTGCAACGACCATTCCCGTTGCGGGCATCTTTTCTTCTGTCTCCATATTTTCTACACACTTTCACTGTTACTGCGCTTTATCTCTCGCTTTCGCTTCTTTTCGTCGACTTCCTCGTTTATTCGATCGCGTGTCTATTCGTGTTGCTCCGGCGGTGCCCCTCATCCCCCTTATCAGTGATTATACTGTAACGTTCGATCAGCTGGCCGCCTGCAGCTGTTGTCGTCACCACCACCATGGCGTTCAGTCTCTTTGGAAACAGAGAGAGCGCTAGTTACGCCAAATATTTCAACATCCGGTGAGTTAATTTATTATCGCTTCGTCGGCTGCAATTGCGCACAATTGCGACAGATCACTGACAGTGTTATCGCTTAGATTGGACGAGGATTACATTGTCTTCCGCGGAAGCGAACATGAAGCCGCCAGCGCTCATCTTACCGGCCGTCTTTTGCTCTGTCTTTCAGAACCCCTCACTATCAAACACCTCCGGTTACATCTAACGGGAATTTCGCGCGTCTGGTGAGTTATTCAATCCCTGCACCCCGCAGTCTGCTTTGTTATTCTGTGATACTAATGTGTCGCAGCTGGCATCTTCCATCGTCTTCCGCCAGCGGCGGACGGAAGAATTGGAGGGAAAAGTCATTTTATGAAAAGACATGGCGATTCAGAGAACCCGGTAAAGGCAAGACCGAAACACTCCGCGCCGGAAACTACGAATATCCCTTCGACGTCGTCCTCGAGGGCTCTCTGCCGGAGAG
Organism: Aspergillus ruber CBS 135680; assembly: GCF_000600275.1. Lineage (NCBI taxonomy): Eukaryota > Fungi > Ascomycota > Eurotiomycetes > Eurotiales > Aspergillaceae > Aspergillus > Aspergillus ruber. The sequence continues at coordinate 288,446 of NW_024467309.1, read as the reverse complement.
CATCGAGGGCTTGACCGATACATATGTGACGTACCGATTCAAGGCGGAGATCAATCGAAAATATGCAAAGGATATCGTCGTTCGCAAGCCGCTACGGATCATCCGGACATTGGAACCTAGCGCGCTTGAGCTTGCGCATGCAATGGTGAGCTTCCATTCATTGTATTGAGCCGGTGAACAATCTGCTAACTGTTTGATTTTTCAGTCAGTGGAGAACATTTGGCCGAACAAGATCGAATACTCGATTACCACTCCCACGAAAGCCGTCATTTTTGGCACCAACATCCAAATTGAATTCAAATTAATACCCCTCCTTAAAGGTCTCCGCATTGGACAAATTGTTTCGCAACTCGTTGAGACTCACGATCTCACCCTTAACCCCGACGACCCCGAATCCTTCCGCAATTCGTACAAGAATACAAGGACAATTGCCAGTGATGAGCATGAGTTTGATCCGGACAACGACCTAGAAATCCTTGATGAGTCTGTCGAAGGCTATCAATTTTCGCGTAATCTCGTTCTGCCCAAGACCCTTACGAAGTGTCTGCAAGACACAGACACTAGAGGCATCAAGATCCGTCACAAGCTTAAATTCCGGCTCCAGCTTCATAATCCCGATGGTCATGTTAGCGAGGTAAGTGACGTGCCATTCTAAGAAAAGGAGAAAGATTCTAACTCGTGCAGCTACGCGCGACGCTTCCTGTTTCGGTTTATATCTCCCCCAACCTGCCCTTTGACGACGAGAACAACCTGGTCGACCAAAGCCCTCAAACGGCGCAGAGGGCTATCCAAGATAGTGCTCAACAAGCACCCCCATTGTACGGCGAGCACCAGTTCGATCAGCTCTACAGCGATGTCGATCCCAGTGGTTACCGGACCCCTGGTCCGATGAGTGGCCCGGGTACGCCCTTTGGCTCGCTCAGTCGCAACTTGTCAGCGGAAAACCTGGCTTCGATGAATGCTTTGACCAACAGTGATATCTCTGCGTCAGCTTTGCACCATCGTCTGGCAAACCTCCGCGCCAACCGACTCAGTCAGGTCAGCCATCTTACGCCGTCAGAGCCGGAGAGCCACCATGACTCGCGATTAGGCGTTCCTCAAGATTACTTTGGTCCGTCGTCGGGTTCGACCTCTCACACTCCAGCAAGTCCTGTGCTATCTCGACGGGCTTCTGACGAGGGTGAGCACGATCACTTCCACCACCCGATTCCGTCGGGCATGGCTACGCCGTTTCATCCCCACTCTTCAGAGCTCGAGACCCTGAGTCGCGTGCCCAGTTACGACACAGCTATGCGATCAAATATACATCTACGGAGACACGATCCCCTTCCCGACTACAACACTGTGGTTGCTAGTGACGTTCGCACCCCGACCCCTCCGCAATCACCGCAGCGAGCATACGTTCGGGGTTCGGCTCGCGGTTCATCGGAAAACCAATGCCCGACGCTGGAGGTGTCACAGCGACCTCTATTCCAATCTCGCTCACCCAGCCAGATAGATGATGCAGACCGCAACCTCCGCATCTTTCAGGCTCGGGCCTAAAATTTCATACACCTACCTAATATGCATCATTGAGCGGACCTACCCAGGAGGTCCACTCTGATTTCTCCAGCATGAGGATGCGGGTCATCTTCACATGATTAGACGGAAGGAATTCTCCTCTTCAATATTTCTCCATTTACGTTTTTGGGATTGGCGCTCTACCATATAGACGGATATTTGAAAATTCGGGTTTTATTTTATTTTATTTTTTTGGTTGGAGTCGGATTGGATGAGGGGAATGATACAACGCCATATATCGACTGGCCCGCATGAGTTACGTTTTTTATGTATTTTCATCACGCATCTGCAAAAAATCTTGATGGCAGCACATTTCTCACCTCATTTCTCTAGCATAACATCGAAATCTCTATACATGAACCGAGACTACTTTCTTCACTTCATAACAATTGCCGTATTCTGCGTATCTGTAGAGATCGAACGCTATGACATCACCGCGGCTGTGATCAGGGAACTAACTCAAATGGGAAATTGCGGCATCACCCTGCTCTAATTGGGCTCTGCAATGATATCATGTGATCCGGGACCCTGATCGACCGGCGATTGGACAATTTATTGGAGTGTGGCGCAGCAGTTAGATCGGGCCATGGATCATAGTGTGGATTTACGGACAGTAGTAGTATTAACAATCGGATTATTGGGAACTCAAAATGCTTGGAATTTGGGATTTGGAATTGGACAGTGGCCAATGAGTGCTCTCGGAGTTAGGGATATGTGCCTGGGTATCGCACACTACATTTTCACACCTTATGGAGGGGCCGTGGAGAGAAAATGGTGGGAAGTGACCTCATCGGTTGGTCGATCGCTGCCCAAGTGTTGAACCGGTGCAGTATTTATTGGCTTTGAGTCTGCTTGGTTCGTGTGCTTCTATTTTGTCTGTTCAATTGCCATCTTTAATACCTTTTACGGAGTATTTAATTTAATATATCTTTATTCTCTTCTTGATCCAAGCGCTTCCCCACCCGTCATTGGCACTAGTCCCCCTCATCGCGGCTAGCGGTTAATTGGCATCTTCTTTGCACTTCTGCTGGTCTTCATCTCTTCTTCTCTTCTCTTATCACCCTTTAATCACTTTTTAATCTTTCTCATTTTCTGTTTTATTTATAACAGTTTTCAAAATGACTACCCCTACCAGTCCCACGGCTACCCTCCCCACCCGTTCCTCGACCATCCGCAGCACCACTACCGACACGGCTACCCGACGGACATCCGTGAGTGATGATGAGGCTATCCCGGACTCGGACAGCAGTGAGGTATGTTTCGGATAAAAAGGGAAGAGATATAAGAGAATTGACTAACTGTTGGGGCAGACGACAAACCTCCTCGTCGAACGTCTCCGGGCTTGGAAGCACATGTGCGGATACTTGGAGGATTATGTCAATGTAACTGCCAAGGTGCAGAAGTCGCAGTCGAAGGACTATGAGAAGATTCTCAAGGTGTGCATATTTTGTTTTGATATCTGATTAGTGGGCAGTGTCTGACGATGAGCGATAGTCCGTTAGCGACCCCTTGAAAGAGGGACACCATTTCTCTCAGAGCACCGGCGGTATTGCGAGTCTGCTGGAGAACATTCGGGCCAATACTCAGGGGATTGTGAACATGCACTTGGACACCGAGAAGAACCTTAAGGGCTCTGTTCTCCCCGTTCTCGAGCGTCTGCACAAGGAAATCAAGGCCAAGGGGAAGGAGGTGCAGAGCGGTGCGTCCAAGGGTGCCAAGGCTGTCGACAAGGCTCGCGGTGTCACCCAGAAGCATATCGAGCTGCTGGCTCAACAGGTGGCGTCATTTGATTCGGCGGCCGGAAACAAGTTTGATCACTATAATGACCCCTACCTACTGCGTCGGGGCGTCAACCACCGCCTGAACAAGCAGGTCATCGAGGAGAACAACAACCGCCAGGACATCATCGCAGTGCAGAACAACTTCCAGCAGTTCGAAGCACACGTCATCCAGACTGCGCAGGGCGCTCTGGAGCAGTTCTTCACATTCATGGGCGGCCAGCTAGACCGCCAGAAGAACATGTACGCCGATATCCTGGGCTCCGCACAGCGCGTACCCCCAGACTTCGAATGGGTTAACTTCATGACCCGCAACGACCACGTCCTCGTGAACCCCGACTCCCCTCCCCGCTCCCTCTCCAACATCAGCTTCCCCAACCAAGACCACCGTGCCACCAATGCCCTCATCGAGGGCTCTCTCGAACGCAAGTCCCGCGCCATGATTAAGGGTTACAACTCAGGCTACTACGTCGTGTCTCCAGCACGCTACCTCCACGAATTCAAAGACGACGACGACTTCCGCCGCGACCCCGCCCCCGAACTCTCCCTCTACCTCCCCGACTGCGTCATCGGCGCCATCGACGGTAGCAAGTTCAGCGTCAAGGGCAAAGACGTCTCCGGCAGCAAGGTCGGAAACGCCTTCCACACCACCACCGAACTCCAATTCAAGGCCCACACCCCCTCTGACGCAGAGAAATGGTGGACAGTCATCAAGGATGCTTCCCGCGGCCCTACCCACGTCAACACCTCCGCCAGCGCAACTAGCACTCCTGCTTCCCCTGCCGTAACAACGCCCGCCACCCCCGCTGCTGAGGGCAGTGGCGCCGCTGCCGCTGCTCCTGCGGAGAACCACCCGCCCGCCTACAGCGAGAAGAACGGCGAGCAAGCCGGTGCTGCCACTGCTACTCCTTCGCTCGACACCAAGGCTGCTACGGAGTCTCAGGCTCCGGCTCAGACGCCCACCTCGCCGGCTCCTACTACCGGCTCTGGTAATGGACATTTCCACATGGGCCCTGGGGGTAGCGCTGTCGGTGAGACTGAGAAGAAGGCTTAATTTTCTTTTGTAGTATTTTCTTCTTTGTTGATATACGACTATACACGACTTGTTTTGCATATGCTTTGGTCGTTAACTGGTTCATTTTGTCAGTTTATATGGTTTAATAATTTGTATTTAATTTGAGTCAAGAGTCAGTGGCATGCACATATTTTCTCTACTTATTTATTATCATGGTTCAAAACGAGAAGTACTGGTAATATAGCCCATTGGTATCCTAAATGATAGACGTCTATCAGACCGAACCAATAGAGGAGATATATAGGTATACATGCATGCTATGCACGCAGGGGAAATACCAATCGTAGTCATAAGCACTCGGTGTCTATATCGACCACCGAGTTAACATGTCATTCATTTCGTTACTAACGCCAATCTTAAGATACACAGTGTGGAGAAAAGAGTGAGAGTAATATAGACAGCGCAGAGAAAAAAGTTAACACAGCACACATAAAACACGTGTATAGTGGGGTAGAATGCTAAAAATCGTCCGGACTCTCCAAATCCGCCAACTTCTGACCCAAGAATTTCCCCAATGCAGCAGATTTCGACTCCAGTGCCAGCAGAATAGCAGGGGAAGCAGAGAGGTTCAGACTTTCGAGACGGGCGAGGTCGGAACTGCGGTCGATTTGGTATTGTGTTTCGAGGTTGACGGTTAGGGCGTCTGGGTTTGTACTAGTGTTGTTGTTATTGTCAGGTGTAGCGGTATCCGCGGTGTGAAGATTGTTTGATGACCCATTTCTAATGAGATCATCATCGTTGATGCTGTTGCCATCATGCTGTGGTTGCGGCAACTTGGATGGTCCGATAGCTGCTAAGAGAACCTTGTCGGCGATGCGAGTGACAACAGCAACGGAGTCGTCAAGTTCGAAGACTATAGAGCCCACATCACCAAGCGACACAGATTGTGCGGTGATATAGGAAGACGGATGACTAGCCGGATTCACACCGGTGAGGTTGCCGCTTGACACGGTTTTGGCGTAGCAGGTGTAGGCAGCGCCGTATGTTGCGCTCAAGTTGCGTAGTTGGCGAGATGTGAGAGAAGATGCGTGGGCAAAGACGGCACCATTTGTGGCAAAAACCCTGTATTCGTTAATTACGATATTTGGCCGAAAAAGGGAAGAGGGGCTTACATCATGGAGGTGATTTCTGGCGGCGAGAGGTTATCCTCGAGCAGATCGCTCAACGCCTCTGCATCGAGCATCTTGATGTCAGGTAAACCAGGAATCATGTCGTCGTCGTAGGTGTAGATGTCGTTCTCGGTTTCGTAGTCAGATTCGGTTCGACTGCCTTCAGTAGTACTGTCAGTCTCAGTTTCGAAGTTGTCGTCAATGGCCCAGTTTTTAGGCGGCGACCAGGAACAATCCTCTGGAAAGAAGAAGCAGTTGTCTTGGTAGTCTTCGTCTTCGTGATCGTATTCGATGGGTTCGTCTGAGCACTCCAGTAGATTCTGAGCGTATTGGACGTGGCTGCGAGCCCAGTAGGGAACGAAGCCAACCTCGTGGGTATCGACTTGTTTCTGGGTGAAGTAGCCCGGTTGAACTGGATGTTGGAACTCAGCCATGATTTCTTTCCTCCTTTGTTTTCTCGTATTTGAGACAAGGACAGCGAGATGAAGCAATGAACGAAGCAATAAGATGAGAATGAATAGAAGTAGATGAAGGAAGTAAGAGAGCAGAAGTAAGAAATCGGGTAAAAGAGCACACGACCACCAACGCCCGTGACCAAAAGAGTTCAGATCAGCAAATAAGCGAAACGAGGATAACGGGTTGACGCCTTGAGGGCTAGTCCACAGTCCTCGACCCCGGAGTGCGAGGCATGGTGCCTAACAGCCCGTAAGCGATCAGACGATATGCCAAAACTGCCTGACGGGTCACTATGACGCTGAACCAAGACTGGCAGGGGCCAAATAGGAGACAAGAATAAGACAGAAAAAGAAAAGAAGCGATGCAAAACAGGAGAGCGTAGCAGGAAATTGAAGATCGATTGGATGTATCTATCTCCCGGGAGAGGCTTAACTGCCACCAACCTTGATTAAACACGACAACCGTGATGGAACCTTCTGCGCAAGTGACTGGAGTCGATTATGCAATGCAATGCGACTGGATTCAGGTGGATTTGAAAGGTGTTGTGCTGGACGAATGGGTGTTGGTGAGAGTCGAAGAGAGAGAATTGGAAGAGGTGAAGTTGGCCGCTTAGAGAAGGAAAGATGGAGTCGGGGATCTGGCGACCAGTTGGCGGTGATGCGCTGGGCCAGTGCTACATAGAGTAAGATTTCTGAACCGATTGAACCATTGATACTATAGTATCCTATTATATTATCTCGGATTATAGTTGGATTGATTGAATTTATTCATACAATTGTGCGTCTTTTTCTGTGTTGGGATTGACTTTATGTCAATTACACTAGTACTTGCGTGGAATGATTGACGGCCCTCGATATACATCTACAAAATCCATGCAATACACAGTTCATATAATAATTAACCCATTTGCTAAATTATAACACCAGGATATTCCTTGACATAATGATCTGACTGCTGGGATACTGGATTTTGGTATGTTTTAGTATCACCAATGACAGCCAGTTAGTTCCCCGCACTACACCCAACACTCTTCCTGTTTCTATTTCTTGTCCAGGTCCATAACTTTATATCAACGTAATCAATGTTCCTTCGTCCTACTAAACGTGCATGCGATGGGTGTATATCTCGCAAGGTGAGATGCAGCGGGACCTGGCCCTGCGACACCTGTCGAAGCGGGCCAAAACAGATCAACTGCACCTACTTCAAGCCAGCTCGCAAGAGAGGTCCGAAGGTTCGACGGCCTGCTGAAATCCCCAGTGACCGCATGCCTAGCGGCTGTCGTGTCTCAGCGAATGACCTTGCTGAAACTACCCCGAGAGACGGCTTTGTTATTGAAAGGAGTCCCGATTCGGCACGTTCGTGGAGTCAGACGATTCCTCAGGCAACCCTGGCTTACATTGTGCGCGAATATCAACGATCTTCCTATAGCGTTTGGCCAGTGATCAACGTCAAAGTACTCCTGCAGAGACTGGAGAGTGATAACGACCCGAGTACGTACTGCTTAGCTTTGGCGCTTTGCGCAGCAACAATGGCACAACTCCAACTCGCACCCCTAATAAATGGAGATCGGGAGATCGAATGTAAACTTTTGGCAACTGAATGTTTGCACCTGCGCGAAGAAATAAAATACCGGGAGCACCTTGATGCGCGCAGTGTGCTTGTCTCGTTGTTTCTACACGTGTACCATGCTAAAATCAACAAGCGAAACTCGGCTATGCTGTTTATACAGGAGGCTATTTCAGGTGCCAGGTTACTTAAACTGGATGATGACGGTATGGTGGCAAGAGAGTGGAGTAAAGATGAGAATGTGATTGCGAACTGCGACATTCTATTTACTTTGCTTTGGGTGTCAGAAAGGTATTTACCCTTTTGGAGGCGTGCTAAGTATGCGCGATTGGTGCTCATCCATAATTTGGCAGAGGCTATGCTATGCACCTTGGCCTAAAACCGTCCTATAAAAGTCCAACTTGGCTGTCAGACCGAGCACAAACATCCGAAAACGCTCACGTGCAAGGCTTGATCGAGCATGCGAGATTATTCGCAGCGCTTGATGGCGTTATTACTGGAGAAAGTAATTTAGCTGGACTTCCTGCTAGCACCCTAACGGAGACAGAAGCTGCTTTGTCGACGCTCTCCCTGGGCCAGGGTGAACGAGCGCCCACACGAATGGCAGACTACTGCATTACCAAGGAATGGATGCGGATTATAATTTGGCAGGAGGCTCTATCTCGACACTTACTTTCTTCCACGTCGTACCTGGAGTTGATGACTTTTAGGTTCCCGGTCCATGTTGGTCGGGATTTGCTGTGTTCCTTGCAGGGATTTTCCAGGTCCGATTTGCTACCTTTGGGCCGTGACCAGGTGAACTCAAATGCTACTAATCTTGATATGAGATGCTGACTGGGCCAATGCAGCTTCTGAAGTGTTTTGAAATTACAAACTCCCTCGCAGACACAGTATTGTGTACCTCCTTCATTGTTGCATCGTTCCAGGGCTTTCACGTTGGCCCTCAAGACTTGTTGCATGCTCTTTACCAGAAGCTGTTGCCGTTTCTGGACCAAGATCAGACGCTAAAATCAATTCTACATGTAAAAACTGCCAAGTCACTAGTTACAGCCCCAGCTCGTGCTCTGTATCTTGGTATAAACGAGCAATGGCTCGGAGAGGATCAGAACAACGACAGCATTGATAGTTGTCTGGATCTTGCGACCAACGTGAGAAGTGCTATATCGGATATCCCTGACTATTCTGTTTGATTGATGGTAACTTCTTATTGATGGGCTAATTAAATGGTTCTACTCGCCAATCTTGAGCACGATTCTCCCAGCGATGTCACCCTTCTCCATCTCGTCATACACCTGGGGCAAATCCTTAAACCCCCTAATCTTAATTTCAGGTACCACAACACCCCTACGGACCAAATCAACTGCCTCCAAGCATTCCTTCAATGACCCAACCAAGTTACCAGTGATGCGCAAGCCCTTGATCACAATGCTGCAGATAGGAGTTTCCAAGCACGGACGCCCCATGGGAATCCCGATACAGCTCAGCGTACCGCCGACACGCAGCATATCACACGCATGCGCATACGCTTTTGCACTCCCAGCTGTGACCACCGCCGCATGTGCACCCAGACCGGTGATCTCTAGAACGCGCTGTGCGGGGTCAGTGGATGTGAAGTCAATGAAATGTTTAGCACCGATTCTGAGAACGAAGTCACGTTTGTCTGCGGCATCGACTCCAATAACTAGCGCTCCCTGGGCTTTTGCGTATTGTACTGGTGTTTTATGTCAGTACAAGTGGGAATTGACTCCAGCTTAGTGAACTCACCAGTCAAATGACCAAGCCCCCCTCCAGCCCCCACGACGACCAACCAGTTTCCGGCCTTGACATTCGTGTTTAAAACAGCCTACGCCAGTTAACAATATCAACAGCATCAGGAAGAAGTGAATGATACCTTATAAGCCGTGACACCTGCACAAAGCACCGGTCCAATAACACTTGGATCAACATCATCCGGCAAGATTGTCAAATAATCCGCATCCAATGCAATATACTCCTGGAAGCACCCATCCTCATGATGCAAATGATTCGTGCCCTTCACGCAATACTGCTCTGTCCCCGCAAGGCAGAAATCACAACGCCGACAGATGCGACTTGAAAACCGGATCCCGACAAGCCCTCCAACTTTCAAGTCTGGTCCACAGCCGGGTCCTAGTGCCACGATACGTCCAACACCTTCATGTCCTCCAATATGAGGAAACTTGATTTTCGTGATAGGGTTGCCGTCGGAACCAGCAGCCGTGCCGTTTTTGGTATGCAGGTCTGGTGGAGTCTGTCAGCCGGTGGCTTCATGTTTCGAGAAGTATAGGGAGGAGACACATACCGCTTTGACAAACTCCTGTGTAAAGGACTTTAGCCAGAACTTCATTTTGGCCAGCTATGGGGACAGGGTGCTTCTCAAGAAACTCGACATTGCCGCCGAGGGTACGAACCAGGGCGACGGTTTGGATTACTGGGATTTGTTCCATGCCGAATGTTTGGATGATATTCGTCTTATTTGTAATACCCTCTGGAAAGGGGAGATTGAAGTGATTTATATACACACATGCCCTTTTCTAGCTTCAGCATCGTGTATATTTTTGCAGGTGATACTAGCAGACCATGAATTGGGAGATGTAGCTCCGGAATAATTCTCCTATTGGCTGGTCTCTGGTCAATATACAAATGAAAGCGAAGTTCCATTGGTTAGATTATATTAATCCGCCGAAAATTATGTACATCAAGCATACATGATGCATCTCAACTTTTGTCTAGCCTCTCACATTGCGTACTTTCCTGCTTTTGTTTCTCCGCATTTTGCATTGTATGATCATTTCTCCGAGCCAATTCTCCGACGTTGATCAATGGCGCCCAGAAGGGACAGGCCGCTTGGTTTCTAAAGTAGGTAGTTTAATTGATTGACATTCAATGTTCTCATACATAGTTCAAGTTTACGAATAAGCGACATTTGAAGTGGGTGTCCGAATGCTTTTGATCTGACTGGGGGGTCATGTGTAGGAGGACAAGCCAGTATTTCCTGCACCATAGAGCAGGAATTGCCAATGATCCATTCGTCCTGTTCATCCTGGAATAGCGTTACAGGGAATACCTCGGTGTTATCCAAGGCAGAGTTGATCGGAATTAACTAGTTAGCTAACGTAATCTATCACCGAGAGGCGCATATCACCGAGAGGCGCGGTCGGCGGCGGCGCATACTAATTACTTCGTACATCTACGTAGTATCCTCTCCATGTTATAAAGCATGCCGAATCTATTAAATCTATTGCTATCTAAGAGGGCATTTTAATCTATTATGGCCCTCTTGGTTGCAATTGCTGCACCGTGCAGGCCGCCGTGATCTTGATGATGGCTCTTCTTGCACCTCTCTTTCTCTCAATCTTTGCAGTCCCTCATCACCAGTTAAGCTCCCTCCATCTTGAATAAAGGCTCGTGTCATCTTCTTCTTCTCTTGCTGATGCTTATTTGAAGTGCGAAGCTGATGGAGTTCTTGTTTTAATAGAACAGCATCCTGCATTGCAACTTCTGTGCTCTTCATGAATTTTTCAAGCATCTGGTCCGCGACAACTGAAGATAGAGACTGATTTTGAAGGTCTTGAATCTGCTTTTTCTGCTGATTCAACTGATAAAGATTGGCCGGTGTCCTTCCTAAATAAAAGGATTGATTGCTGGATGAGGAAGAAGGTGGAGTTGGTGTCTTCAGCTTGATATGGAGTTTTGCAAGCACTTTCTCCGGTTTAAAAGGAATAAGACCAGCAGCCGCAAATCCACTTAGTATGTTGGCCTTTGAGAATGCATGAGCATGGATTTTGGTGTAGTTAGATAGGAAATCCATTTTATCAATGGCATGGATGCCATTTTGCGCTATCTCTCTGATTTTCTGGCCATAGTAGTGCTTGAGCGGCCCAAAGCAACTTATATCAAGTGGTTGAAGTAGATGAGATGAATGAGGAGGCATATATAATGGAATAATCTTCCTCTCAGTGCAGAAATGATCGAAACTTGCAGTTGCATGGCTGCTATGGCCATCAAGAATCAAAAGGCGATATCTGCCAGCAGTCTGAGAGGCAGTATGCTTCTCAAACATCTCCTGAAGCCATTCAAATCCCAAATTATCATTTGTCCAGCCATTATCACTCATGCTAATTCTGTATTCCTTTGGAATAGCTGAATACCACTGAGATTGATGCCTTTTCCCGGCCAGGATAATCTGCGGAGGTAGAGCAGATCCGGAGGCATTTATGGTGATTATTATAGTAGTCCACTCGCGATTTCCAGGCTGGATAGATTTGACATGGCTATCTCTAGTCTCTGAGCCACAGATGACCTTTGCAGTTGATGTTACTCCCATTTGAAAGCCAGATTCATCCATATTGTATATATCCTGCTCCAGAATGCCATATCTTTCGATGGTCTCTCGAACGCGATCAAACCAGCCGTTTATCAACTCAGGATCCTCGCCTTTGGCACGTTGGTAGTCATATCGGCGGGTATATTTAGATTTGAGCTCAGGACGGCGTTTAATATACCGGTTAACCCATAGCTCACCAATGGTCGCTTTCTCGGACGATTTTAGACGTGCGGATAGGAGTAATTGGGCAAGATGATGGACATTTGATATTTGGAGAGGTAGGCCACGCTCATACATATCTAGAATCCATCTAGATAGTGTATCTTCTTCAAGTTCTGATAATTTCCGGCCATTTGCAGTGGATTCATTGCGGGAGCGGACTCCATTCAGGCGTTTCATTAAGGTTCTTGATGGCACATCAAATGCTTGTGCACAGGCAGTCTTAGATTGAAACTGGCCTTGATTAAAAGCATCAATAGCTAATTTCATCCGCTCTTCTTTAGAAAGCTCATTCATGATGGATAATTTGGTGAAAAGTAGGTTTGAAAATATGGGTGTAATCTTCAGTGGAAACCGCCGCCGACCGCGCCTTTCGGTGATATGCGCCTCTCGGTGATAGATTACGTTACCAAGTATAGCTGAATAATCTGAATAGCGTCATAGCATTGAATTTACCCCACCTGCATCATCTCCAGCGATTCTCTGTGATTCTCTCCTCTCTGCCTCACTTTCTCTCCTCATCTTCTTTTACTGTCCATGTTTGCCAATCGCTCTCTGTCTCTATTAAGAAACTTTTCTCTTGGGATCCTCGTTCCACAAATATCTATTGTCCAAGGTCTGTCATTGTCAATCCCCGCTGTTGATCGGACGGAGAAAAAAAAAGAAAAGAAAAAGCGTTGACCAAAATTCTGCAGCCACAGGAACAGGAACCTATCGATCTCTCGCAACCATGGCTTCCGACCCGTCTACCTATAAGCTCAACCGTTCGTAACCTACATTTGTCTCATGATCGTCCTAATCGAACCAATCAATCAATGGAGCTGACGTGATGTTCCTGGTCTGCAGACACCATGCTCCGGGTCAAAGACCCGAAACGCTCGGGTAAGTCAGATCGGATCTACCTTGTGGGAAAGATCGAAAGTTAATGGATGGCAGTGGAGTTTTATAAATACCTCGGTCTCAGTCAGATTCAGCAGCTCGACTTCCCCGAGAACAAATTCTCCCTCTACTTCCTTGCCTACAACGGCCCCTCGTCGCTCCAGGGTGACCGTCACTGGACGGACCGCAACGGTGTCGTCGAGCTCACCCACAACCATGGCACGGAAAGCGACCCCAACTACAGTGTCGTCAACGGCAACACAGAGCCGCACCGCGGATTCGGTCACTTGGCCGTGTCCGTTGACAACATTGAGGTGGCCTGCAAAAGACTCGAGGATGCGGGGTACGCATTCCAGAAGAAGCTCACAGATGGTCGCATGAGGAACATTGCCTTCGTCAAGGACCCCGATGGCTACTGGGTGGAAATCATTCGTCGCCGTGATGAGGATTTCGCAACTGCCACCACTGATCCCAGCACCTATCGCCTGAACCACACTATGCTCCGGGTTAAGTCAGCTGAGAAAAGCTTGAAGTTCTACCAGGAGGTTATGGGTATGACTTTGGTGCGCACCAGCGAGAACAAGGATGCCGGTTTCAACCTCTATTTCTTGGCGTACCCCAAGTCCAACCCCCAGCTGCAGGAGGATGCAAGGAACCCTGTCGCTGAGTGGGAGGGTATCCTTGAGTTGACCTGGAACTACGGCACAGAGAAGCAGGAGGGTGATGTTTACCACAATGGCAACACGGAGCCTCAAGGATTTGGTCACATCTGTAAGTGTATTTTTGAATTGTGTAGACGGATTATCGCTGATTCTTCTTCTAGGTATTTCTGTTGATGACCTCAATGCCGCCTGTGATCGCTTCGAAGGCCAGAATGTCAACTGGAAGAAGCGCCTGACCGATGGTCGCATGAGGAACGTAGCGTTTATCCTCGACCCGGACAACTACTGGATTGAGGTGATTCAGAACGAGACGCTCAAGCGCACCAGCAACTGGTAGATAGTGTGCAGTGTAGAAAGGAATCATAGTAGCATATTATTATTGTACTACTATCTTCATACATTCTTGTACTTCTGATAATGGAAGCTGCCTTATTGGCCGCCCCCGCCCTTCCCCACAACACCCCGCGAACCAGAGAGACTCCCCGGAAATTCCTGTCATGTGGCCCCCCAAAAAAGAAAAGCCAGACCTCAATGGGCCTTTCCCTGTTCTTTCTCCAACGTTTTATTATCTTCTTCATCATCTCCTAATATATCTTGTCGCTTACTTGTCTCTCCTGGGTGCAGGAGATGTCTGTGATTATCCAATTGAATCCAGATGTCGGTTGACTTGATGATTTGTTTCGCTTTCTTCTCGCTCCCTCCCCGATAACCATCGCCAGTACCCCCGGCTTCTCCTCACTGGCCACACAACTACACCCGCACACACCCCGCCAAACCCCGTCTAGAGCCTTCTTCTTCCGTCCCGTTGCCGCCGATTCCATTCCGGTTCTGTCGCGATGCAGCCCGAGTCGGAGAAGAAGTCCAAGAAGACTCCCCGCAAGCATGTCACCACAGCTTGTGTTCCTTGCCGGGAGAGCAAGATTAGAGTATGTTGGGTCTGCGGATTTTCTTGCCTATTTTAATTGGGACTTTCCTTTTTTGGATTTTTTTTTTCTTCCATCCGGATCGAAGATTCTTGGTCCTGTTTTCTTTTTTCTTGATCTAACACAAGATAGTGCGACGGGGCTTCCCCGCATTGTAATAATTGCCAAAGAAAAGGGAAGGATTGCAAATACCAACATGGCGACGACAAGCGCAAGTAAGTTTTGACTTCCTGCAGACACGGATAATAAACAAAAAGGAAGGGTTGGTTTCGCAAACATGTTTCTAGAAGCTGACAGTTTATCCCATGATCCCAGAGTGTCTCTCCGGGCTGCGACGGAGCTGTTCTCCGCACGAATTGACCAATTAACCCAATTCATCGAGGACCATGGGCTAGAATCTCCTCATATGAAACCTGAGGATGAAGCGGGTATGGATCGGGTATTAGATACTCTTCAGATTCCTCGGAAGCATGTACAGAAAAAGAGCCCCAAGTCGAAGAACAAGCCGCCTGTCAAGCCCCAAGAGAATGTCGCTCAGTCTCCTGCGCAAAGCTCCCCTGCGAGTATTCCTGTCGGGACTTCTCCTCTTGGGGGGCAGCTGAATCAGATTCCTGAATCGAGCGTGCCCGTGACCTCGTCGACGCGTCAAAATATCTACTCGAACCCCCCCTTCCTTCCTACAGAGAAAAGCCCAGACGCCACCCATCCTTTCTCACTGAGCTCGGGGGCTTTGAACAACTACAGCTGGGGTTTCACACTTCCTACCGCAGAGAGCCTGGATACACTTTACGCCAACTTAGAGAGCGGGAGTGTCAATATTCCAGCGGAAACGACCAGCCTGAGTCCAGATAGTCTACATTTGAGTCAGGATATTGCTCAGCAGCCAGGTGTCTTGCTCGAACAAGCGCAGAACAACGGGCTTTATGAAAGTGACAGCGGCGATGAAGAAGATGAAGCAGAAAAGGATGTGATTGATCAGATCTCGCATCGCATTGGGACGCTGAAGATCGCTGGTGATGGCCATCTACGGTTCTACGGTGCGACTTCGAATCTTAATTTGGTGGATGTGTCTGCGACGCAACAGCGCCAGCGTCCGGATGCGCGGACGGTTCGTCACGATGGACAAGATATTCTGAACCATCTGCGCGTTGGGCAACCGGTTGACCAGGAGTTGGAAGACCATCTTGTCGAACTCTATTTCACTTGGCAAAACACTAGCACCTACGTGGTGGACAAGGAGATGTATATGATAGCCAGAACGAAGTGGAGGGATGAAGACGATGACACGCCATTCTATTCAGAAGTGCTTACCAACGCGATGTATGTCCGCTTTCTGGCCTACATGGTTTTGATATCTAACGTGGGTCTAGGTGTTCCATCGGAAGCGCATTCGAAGCACGCTATCATCCTACGTTTATTACCTTCCCCAAATCGCTATCCGAGTTTTTTGCGGATAGAGCCAAGGCTCTTTTGGAGATTGAGCTGGACTCCCCGTGCGTTGCTACAGTACAAGCTCTTGTAATTTTGAGCTGTCATGAGGGTTCTTCGAACCGTGACGCGCGAGGATGGCTTTACAGTGGTATGTGTGTGTCTGAGTAATAGCGGTAGCAGTACGGTGCTGATATATTGTACGGGTAGGGATGTCCATGAGACTTGCTTTCGACCTTGGGTTGCACCTCGACACGACATCGTATGTTGAGAAAGGTGATATAAGCGCCTTCGAAGCTGATGTGCGTCGAGTGGCCTTTTGGGGAAGTTATACTGCCGACCAGTAAGTTGATGCTATCATTTTGGCCAGTTCCGAGCGACTAACACGATTGAAGTTTCTGGGGCTTCTACCTGGGACGGCCTTTTCGTATGAATACCGGGGATATTAATGTCCCAAAGCCTGCCTCCGACATAGCGGTCGAGAAAGAAGGGACTTGGTATCCTTATGGTCTCCAGACAAAATCGGAAGTGCCCCCTACAGGATTAAAAAGTCCGAATGAATTGATCAGCAGGCAGTTTGCCGTTCTATGGGAGATCATATCTCCCGTGGGTCATATCCTGTATTGAACCTGACATCCTCCTACCTGTGTTTAAGGTAACTGACATGATTTAGCTATGGATGCTCCGATATCTCAAGGCACGATTTACAAAGGTTGTGTTATAGAGTAACCGAAGACTTGTTTGCTTGGAAAGCCAATCTACCCTCAGCGTTGCGAATTGATCTTAAAAATGATGCCGTTCCAATTTTACCCCATCTTTTGATGCTTCAGTATGCTACCATACGCTTGGAGATATGTGGAAGTCAATTGCTAACGCAAAATAGCATGCAATACCATCAAATAGTCATCTTCACCCACCGGCCCTGGGTCTCGAAACACTACATCCAGCCGCGCAGTCCCCGTCAAGGACCCGGCTACCACCACGCTAGACGAATGTGCATAGAATCTTCCATGGCTGTTGCCAGGCTACTCCAAATCTACGAGAAACATTATACATTCCGCCGCATGAACAACCAGGTCGTCGCGATCATCTTCAGCGCCGCTCTTATGCTTCTCTACGTCACTATCTCCCCTGGAAAGGCCAACAAAAATGAAAATGGGGCCGCCCGTGCGGAAATGGTTGCATATTTGAACCTTTGCTTCCGCGCTTTAGACGAGCTGGGCCAATCTTTTGAGAACGCAAAGCGCACACGAGACTTCCTGGTCAGTCTACAGCGGAGATGGCAAGCGCATATGCGCAGATCCGGTGCAAAGCGTCAAATGGGGAATCGCCAATCATCAGAACCACCAGCCCAGGGCCGTTCAGAAGCCGACCCGTCGAGAAAGAGATCCCGACTCTCTGTTTCAGGCCACTCCCTTCCCACTGCTACTGCTACCACCACCACCACCACCACCAACAACAACAACAGCAGCAACAATAAAAATAAAGCCTTCGCCATCCCTGCAACACCACCTTCTACCAAACCACCATCATCACAAGCACATCTCAGTGGGGACATAGACTGGATCCACAACTCAGATCTCCAACTCCTTTCCGAGGGATTGACGAATGATCAGTTCCCTCAAATACCGGGAAATCCGGCCTCGTATGCCGAGGCATCGACGATACCGAGTCTTGCTGATATAGAGCCGTGGTGGGAGTCTCCAGATGGGACTACGACTTTTGGGGAATCTTCGTTATAGATAGTAATAGACGTGGGAATATGTATTTGGTCGGCAGTCCTGTTTCTACCTTCTCATTCCCGTTTTGCTTGACAATTGAACGTTGGAAACGCTAGATTATTCCTTAGAAGTTAAGCAAGTAATTCAATAAGCTATTTGAGCTTGTATGTTCATTAGGTAACAGGAACCAAATAGATGTCTCTTAAATCTTAGTTTTTCAGCGAAACCTCGTACTAGACTATAGTGAACATCTGCTGGCTTCTTGACCGCTTAGCTCCTCGCTTGTCTCTTCCTTCTCTTTTTCAGGACGGCGCGGCCACTCCATAACACTACTCAACCACTCCCCAGCCGTCTTCTCAATACCATCGCTAATAGGCCACGCTTCACCCGAAGGAACTCTTGACAATTGAACCCCCTTCTCACGGACTTCCTTCCTAGCATTATTCCCCCAGAAACACGCCCTTTGCAGGGTTTTATGCATATACTTCGCTTGCTCAGAGAGAATAGTCTTGTTCCCGGATTTCCTGAACTCGGGCCGGCGAACAAATAAATGAACCCAGGGAAGCGTCATATCCAATCTCTTGAATTCAAGAAGATGCGGCTGGAACCAATTTACGCCGCTGACGCCGTAATCAAGGCCCTCTGGGGGCCAGCGGAGGAGCGCTTTACGGTACATTGGGATTTCGAGGTTGTATCTTCTTCCGTTCTGATCTGCTATGATATAGATGGATTCATCGTAATAGTCGTTGAAGTGCTCGTCGTCTAATTCTTCTTCCAGAGTTTCACCGCGGAGGACGTCTTCGTCTTCGACGAGGCCGAGGGACATAACGTCGAGTATGATTTTCTCTCGTAACACGGGGATCGGATGGTCGGGGCCGGTGAGATAAAGTGGGAACTTGGCGGGGATAGCCCTTCCAGGAGTGCGGACGAAAAGAATTGGAGAGGCGAAGGGGTCGAAATACCGCTCTGGCTTGACGAAGAGAGATTTGCGGGCTTCGAGGAGAGGGACTAGTTCTGGCGGTGCGACAGATTGAGATTTTGTTTTTCTCTTTGTGGATCCCCTTCCATCCTCGGATAATCTCAAGTTTGATATGTGTTCCTTTATCGCTTCGATCTGTGGATTTGTTTCTGCTGGTAGGTAGTCGGGAACCATGCACCACTCATCCAAACCCGTCCAGTCACAAATGGGCTCCACAGCCGCGACGGCATGTATAGACTGCGACTCTGTAAGCGCGAGCACCAGCGCCAAAGAGCCACCGATATGGCTACCCAGGACATCTAGTTGACTCGGCTGGAAAGTTTTCTGGATCCAGTCGAATGCTGTTAATGTATCGTGCACGGCATTCTCGTATTCATAGTGGATGAGGCGGGGCGATTCATTCCCTTCGGGTTTGGTGACGTCTGATTTTATGGTACTGCTACCGTCATTTTCGGGGGGTTCTGCGTCGGGAAGTTGGTCTTCAGGCGGTTCGATTGTGCCTAAGCGGTAGTGGATGGTCACAATGGTTGAGGAAGTCGATGTAGCGAGTTCATGTTGGGTGCGGAAGGAATCGGTGTCATTGTGGGAGGCTGGATTCGTCACGTCGGTACTTGTAGGTGTATTCTGTCGCTGGAATACTGGCCCTGAGGGAAGATAAACGGTCACATTCGGATAGGGTTGTTTCGGAGACTCGAGCGATTCGGTCACACTATAATTTTCAGAAATATAAGTTAGCCATTGAAAGTTACTGCCGTGATATTGTACAACGCTACCTCAATAACACATGCCCATTGCTCCCCACGGGAATGCCAAAGGTCCTATCGGAATATGAAGAAGAGAATCGTTTGCAGGAAGGCGAGAAAGAGACACTTCGGAAAGTTGAGAGGGCAAAAGGACAGAGTCTCGAGTGCCGTCTGATCAAGATGTGTGCTAGAAGGCGCATCGCGCCATTTTTGGAGTTAACTGGAGACGTGATGCAGGATGTTGATCGGCGTTAATTGATAAGGGCGGAGCGGGGAGCGGAGGATATTTCCGCCGTTAACATATGACTTGGCATTATCTATAATTCTGTCTTCTGGTTCCAACAGCTTGATAATATGGATGAAGATGATATTTAAATAAAGAACTGATCCAATCCACTTCTTTCATTTGTCGCAGATACTGCGGGGTCATCCATATCTAACGCCGCTTCAACGTCGTCTCCCGGCACAGGACGAACGACTTCCAAGCTCAACCTTGGATCCTAAGAATAGACTCGCAGACCTACAACGCAAACTGCATTCAAGGGGTCATTGATAGGCTCCTCTGGGTAGTGCATAGACAGCTCTCGAGACACTCGTTCCGCAGGTTCAAGTTCCTCGGGCATGTCGATGTCAGAATCGAATTCAAATCCATCCAGCAGTTCTAGCTCACTGTTGTCAAAGTCATCTGCTGTGCAATTGGTGTCGATGCTGAACTGTCTTAAGTTCCTCTTTCGTTTCAGCTTATTGTGACCATTTAACTGAACAGCGGGAATGGTGCCGTTGATTCCGAAAGTCGCCGGACTGTTGACCATGTCTCCACGTATTTGAAGAGAGTCCTCGAGCGATCCCTTTCTAGATACACCATTTCCCAGGGATTGGTCACTGGAGAGGCTGTCTTTCCTACCAACAAGTCCTTCTGTTGCTCTTTTTTTCCTCGCAGCCGTCTTCCGTTCTCGAATCCACTCCTTTTGTAGCCTTCTTTTTATTTCATCGCGTCGTTGCTCCCTCTCCAGCGCTTTGCGACGCCTTTCATAATTCTCGCGGGCTTTCTTCTCTCTTTGAGTCTCAATGATACGACTCTTAGCATGTGCTAGGTCATACGACAGTCCGATCTGGACCAATTTCTCACGACTCGTTGAAGCCAAACGGCTGACGGTCCGCTCTGTTGGCTCTACACCGGGATGTCGGTACGCTGTGATCTTCATGAGGACATGATAACAGCCTGGCTTGAGGGTAATCTCTGTGTTAGTAGATCGTTTCAATAAATGGCTGCTCTGACTGCGGACAATATAATCTTCCTCGCCATCCTTTTGCACCCTGAAATTGAGAGCGAAGTCGTACTCCCCTGCTAAGCCTTTGAAGTAACGTGAATCGAGCTGTATTATGTTAGTAGGCCGACTCTAAATAGAGATGATAAAAAGAGAATTACCTGTGAGAGGACAATAACCAAAGGGCTTTCCTCTGTTACAGTAATCATGAACTTGGTACTGTGATATTCTGCAGACCATGGAACATTGAGAGTGGTCCATTGCTGAGTGACTGTCCACTCAAGTCCAAAGAGGCGTGTTCGGTCGAAGTGCTGATATTTCTTGAGCAGATCGTCATAAGAAATCCAAAAGACCTGTTCCACACATCGTCAGTACTTCTCGACATTCAAGATATGCGGATGTTAGTACCCCATCGTTACCAAACTTATGCCCTAACTTCTCCATCCATTCCGGAGTCCACTGCTCAGAACCATCACTCCATGCTCCACTCCATTCTTTCTTGCCCCAGGGATTCCTTAGTTGCGTTAGCACCAGTTCAATTGCTTGAAGGAGGATTTCGCATACCTCAATCGAAGCAAGCGATGACCATCAATCTCTCGGGCCTCCATGATAGAATACGAGTGGTTTTCGAATATACCCCTCCTGTCCCTAGGACGACCTTCGTACTTTGGACACAACCAATTGGACCACAGACCGGTACCGCAACCAAAAAGGAAGTCCTGATTAACTTTCATGAGTTCCTCGTTCCAGAAGCGATCTTTATCCAAAATACCGCTGGACAGTATATCTATGGTGACGCCACCGGTAAAGTCCTCAATGGCTTCCCTGGTACGTATTAGATCCGTGCTGAACTGATTGGGCTATGGTCGCTCTTACCCCACAAAGCCACCTTCAATGGCAGAATAGTCTCCATGTGTCTTTGCAAAAGCCTTCTCCAGTAATGGTAGCCATGTTTCGTTTTCATCCGCACACTGAGCAAAGTATAAGGTTCTCGATCCGGTCTGAAAGGCTTTCCGGTATTCCTCTTCGGTATCCTTACGGGTGATATCGTCCCAAACCTGTCGTTCGTCTAATGATTCATCATAATCTGCAGCTCGCAGGTAGAGTTTGTCATCTACAATGCACTGCTGCCATTCGCCATCTATTATGAGCGTGCAGATATTAGTTCTGGCTTCGGGTGTTAGGAGAAAATTACCTACCTCGGAAGAAAACGAATCCATAAACACCAACTTCCTCATTTCGCATGACGCAGATATTGTCGATAAGGCCTCGTTTATTTCCCAGTGTACACAGAGCTGCCATAAGCCAACAATCACCGTCTCGGCCCTGGCGTACATCTGAGGCAGTCGGCCCATTTACATAGAACTGTGGCTTGTCAAATATTTCCTACCAAGGTGTCAGCTTTCTCGCCATTCCGAAAAAAGGATAATGACCGCAAGTTCATTGGATCACCCACAGTAACCCTCTTGACGCCTTTCGGCAGCATCTCCAAATTACACACATCCAACCCATTCAGACAATCCCTCTGCCCTGATTTCAAATCAATTTCAATATCAAAATGCGGATCCGTATACTTCTGATTCAAGCGTTCGCACTCCCGTACAATCCGATTAACAGATTGTTCACATTCCTTTCTGGCCTGGTTGTAGGGCTTCGCCGCATTCTGACCTTGGATAGCACCTTTGGGTATCCGTGCGGCTTTGCTGCGTGCGTACGGGTTATCAGGAAGCACGGTGTAGACTTTCCCAGGAAACTTGGTGCTAAATTTGTCGCAGAATCGCCTCATAGTCTCTTGTGGGAGCTGTCTTCTGGTTTTTTGCGGTGTTCGGCTGCTGGAGCGTGAAGATGGTGGTGGAAAGGATAAGTCGCTCCTGTCGTCGTGGTCCATGGCTTATTGTCTTATTAGGCCAAGATGGAAATTCCGTAGAGGCCAAATCAGCTATACTACAACCGACTCAGATGCGGAATTGATGTAATCGAAGAGGTCAGCAATAAGCCGCACGAGATGCGGTTGTGCAGGATATTCTTATTCACAGGTGTGCCCAGGCACCCTGCCTTTCTATCCCCCGGTTATATAGCATCTAGCCTTGAGAATGTGCTCCATATGTAATCATGTCGCGATATCACTATTTATCGCATCGCCACCACCGGGGCGAATATATTGCCCTGGGATTCGTTGATGCATTACCCTAATAATGCAGCAGATGCGTCAGGAATAAGGCTGCAGATCAGCATTCAGAATCTACGGAGTACTCCGTGACATGGGTAGTTTAAAGGGTACAGCCTCAAATGCCGGTTCAAGGGACTATATCGAGGCAAACTAGGTACTGGACTTTTTTAAACATATTGATAAAGTGATTATATCCCATCTCCCCTCAATTCCTTAAGTTTAAATCGAAGCACGGGTTAATGTCGAGTAAGACACAGCCTTGCCAAGATGCTGACAGTGTCTATGGCAAAGCCGGCGCGAAAGCCGAATACGATGTATTTTGTAAGACGCATTGAGCCCAGGCGTGAGCACTTTCTTGTATTTTGATGTTTCTGTGTACTTTACTCGTGTTTTACGGAGTAATCCACCAGGATTCGTATTCTGCTGCAGTACAATAAATCCCCAACCTTTACCCTTTGGTTAACTTAGAAACTTGGAGTGGATACGAGCGCTTCCTTCAGCTGCCCAGGCCCAAGAGCAGACCGGCGAGGAATCTTCAGCTGGAACACGTTCTCACAGTGGAGAAGCTTACAGCGTATTCCTATGCTCAAGACTGTAGTGTAGTGTATAAAATAATTCAAGTATATGGTTGGTCTACTCAATGTTGAGGAGTCTTTGTTTGGCACTAACACTAAAATATCTGTATCTCAGTTTATATGTGCCATGTCGATTATATATAGAATGAAGGTTCAATAACCTCCCGGCTTCCGTATTCTATACCAATTATTTCTAAAGTGATGAGCTTGTCAATTCCCAGGGTGTCAACAGAACGCTCAATTCGACATCAGAGCACAGAATTTGTCATGCAGTTGCTCAGGACTAGGAGATCTATTGCACGCTTATAAAGAAATTGATATGTGCAGCATTTGAGGGTGTCGCTTTCATGCTGAAAATGTCATGTTTGTAAAGCACTAGAATACATGTTAGTCAGGCTTGCCGCGATGAAGGTCTGGAAGTAAATCGTCAATCGTCCGCACCAAAGAAAGCCCTTTGGGATAGCATTTTGATGCGTTTCTTGCTAGGCACTTAGACATATGTCCCGGACTCGCGTCTACCCGTAGTGGGTTTAAAGATTTCAACAGTGATATCATCTGTGACAAGGTACTAATTCAAACACTTTTGTAGTATAATAGCTTCATGTAAATAGTCTAGTGATGGAAAGGTCGAGAGTTGACATCGTTAGTGGACAAGGAATGGGTAATGTAGCAGGGCAGCAGGATTGCATAGGAAACTAATTGACCGAAGGGCAAGCTCTAACCTTAAGAGACAATTAGACTATAGACAGTGAATAGGAAAAGAAGTGAAGGAAAGTTATTTGTCCCGAGAAAGAAGATTACGTGCTTGAAGAGGGCTACGAGTTTCACGGAATTGCCTTGCAACCCCACCAACAGCTGCTCGCTATGCAGTCCATCCAGCTTAACCCTTAACTGCTTCAAAAAATGGGGATACTTACGAGACCATTTATTCGAGTTAGCAAGAGAACTACACGATATATGAGCTCATGGAGTAGCAACCATGAGTTGTTCGAGTACACTTCCGGGCGATTCTTGTCAGTTGTAGCCATGGCCCAACACATTACTGAGTACTATCTACTCACTTTTCTCAATTCAGATTCAACAAGCAGCGTCGACTTGCTGAGCGTCGCGTCCGGTTCAATGTTGATGCGCTTTTGAACGCTGTATGTCAGTCAACGAATCGCCCTGTCGGTGACATCTCTTCACTCTCAAAACTCGCATAAAGTGGCCATAGCTGTATCATTCAGACCACGTTCAAAGATGGCTATTATGTGCTTGTTAAGGTACCCTACAAGATAGCGATTCCAAGGAAATTCACTGTCACAAGTGAGGTGGCTACTTTGGATTTACTCCGCTGCGCTGGCGTACCAGTTCCCAAGGTTCAGGCCTACTGGGCTAACAATAAAAACTCCGTTGGTGCTGAATACATCCTTTTTGAGAAACTGAAAGGACAGCCTTGAGAGATGATATGCTAGAGACTTCAAAGAGTGATGTTCAGCAGACTGCGTTTATGGAATATCAGCCTTTTGACAATCATGATGAAGGTCCTTTGGATACTGAGGATTGACAGATAATTTGAGCATTTATTCTCGAGTTTCATTTGTTTCACAGCTCAGCATCCAACCAACATCAAACGACCTTTTCGGCCGTGTCGATATCCTGGAAATGACAATCAATCAAGAAAAGAAACGAAAGGTAAATTAGCTAGACAGCTAAAATCATCCACTAAATATATTGCAGTCATAAAAATATGGGTATGCATGCACACGTTAAGTCAAAACAACACTTCCTTGTAATCGTATCCAGTAGCCTATACCTCCTTCCTGCCAGATCGCTCCACAGATAACGCCATGAACAAAAGAATCAACAAAGAAAAAAGAAGGAGAAAGAGCGCATCCAAGCGCAGAGACATAAAAAACGAACAATAAAGGAATACGGGATGGCCAATAAAGGACTGTACCATTGTCATTGGTAGTGAACATCCCTTTCTATGTCGAGGTCCCTGGCCGGCTTTCCACGTATGATAGTCACACCAAGGTGGAGATAAACTCGTCAGACCACTAGTGATATCCTTTTGTCCGGTTGCGACCAGAATAGTAAGAGCTGCCGTGTTGGAAGTATGGGTGCAAGCAGGCCTGTTTCGCAGAAAGCCGGCGTACTGGATCATACTCGAGTAGGCCTTCTATGAGATCGAGGCCGGCGTCTTCCAGTCCAGGAACGACATTAGCCATGTCTTGACGCTTCCACTTGGGGAACGTAGGTTTGTAGTCGGGGAAAGATGAGATGCCAGGCCAAATGTTCTCATCTGGAGTACCGAGAAGCCTGTAGAGAAATGACTTGTGTTAGCCCAATATCCTTTGTTGTATGGCTTGATCAAGGAGCTTAAAAAAGCGCACCGGAAAATCTTGAAAATCTCATCAATCTCGGAATCACCGGGGAAGAGCGGCCTACGTGTGCACATCTCTGCGAAGATTGCACCAGCAGACCACATGTCGACACCAGTGGAATATTGCCGACCACCCAATAGAATTTCAGGAGCACGGTACCACAATGTCACGACCTGGTTAGGAGTGTTAGTTATATCGCTGGCGTGGTTGTGGCATCAAACAGTAAAGCTTACTTCGTGAGTGTAAGTTCTTAGCGGGACACCAAACGCTCTCGCCAATCCAAAATCGGCCAATTTCAGGTTACCATCACGGTCGATAAGCAGGTTCTGCGGTTTGAGATCCCGATGCAGGATACGGTGGCTGTGGCAGTATCGGATTCCTTCCACCAGCTGGGCCATAAACTTCTTGACCATGGCATCTCCCAAGCCCATGTCTTTCCTCATCGTAGTACCGTCTGGAAGGGCCTTTCCGCGTCCACCTTCGCTCACTGGAAGAGCCTCCATGTATTTCTTAAGGTCGAGATCCAGGAATTCGAAAACGAGGTAAAGCTTGTGACCATCGGCGTGCACAATGTTGAGGAGGCTGACGATGTTGGGGTCGTGCATCTCCTTGAGCAAAGAAATCTCACGAATAGCTGTGCTAGGGACACCTTCATCTTCCGCTTCCAGGCGAATCTTCTTCAGGGCAACAATACGGCCGGGGTGGGTGAGTTCGCGGGCTTTGTAGACAACACCGTAAGTCCCTGAAAAAAGAGGAGAGAATATCAGTTTCCTAAGGTTTGATTTGATCTCGATGGGACAAATTTAAGGCTATTTCGAAGTGATATTCAGATTCAACGTACCCTCTCCGATCTTCTCAATCCGGTGGTAGTTCTCCATGTTGGCGGTAAGTATATGATCTGTTTAGAGTATTGACACAATGACGAAGAAAGAAGACTCGTCCACTATCAGTTAATCGAGCAATAGTTGTGAGAGCCCGTTGGAGTGTTGATTCCTCAAGGGGTGAGAAGTTATAAACAAAGGGCCGGATGTTGTTGTCAGGAGAGAAAGAGGAGAGCAGCAACGAGAGTTGAAGGGAATCCCGATTGCCAACCGGCCACAGTCGTAACAGCAAAGTAAGCAGCACCAAGCAAACACCCAGCGGCGAAATCCCGAGAGAAGTAGTCAAATTCAACCGGCTTGACAATAAAATGGATCCTGATTCTTTCTTTATTTTCGCTGTTGGTGGTGGGGAGCGAAGGCGGTGAGCGTTGCACCCAAACAAAACACCAAAGGCGGTGAACGCGCTTCCACGTGACTTTATTTATCATTCCGTCATTCTTTTTTTTTTTGGCAGGCAAAGAACTGTTATTGTTCATATCTAGTGCGCTGATATCGTCCAGTGAGCTCTAGGAACAAGATATGGCTCATATCAAAGGCTTTAATGCTCATGATCGCCCTCCGGAGTCCATCCGTCAGCGCTACAAGAAATATCAGAAAACCCCTCTAACGGAAATTGACCACGACTCTAGCATACTTGATCTCCGGGCCTTGGACCCGGACAGCCTTCCGGATGGTATCTCTGTTTCGGAATGGAGGTCCAGTGAGGACTTTCGACTGGCATTTGACCAGTTCGTCAAAGGGGACAGCAGCGTATGGCAGCACAGAGGTCCTCTTCTCGAAAATATTCCCGTCTTTACTCATCGATCCGTCTCTGGTCAGCACAAGTAACCACCTTATCTTCCTTGGTAACTGAAGGAAGGGTAGGGACCATAAACTCGGAGAACTAATGAATACCAGGCTTGCTAATGATTCCGTCAATGTTTCCCCCCACCGTCCAGATCGAACTGCTGTCTCGTCTTCTCCACCGGGACCTGTCAAACAACGAACACCAGACAAATGTCCATCTGCATTACAACGTTACCTATCCCGATCAGGCACAAAGTACTGAAATTCCAGGTGGACCAGCTTCTTCAAGCTCAGGCCAAATTCGGAATCAATTTCCATCTTTTTTTGCAGATGATCCAAAGAGGACCATTCAACCCAACGATCCAGGAACGCATAAGTCAATCACGGTACAGAATTTATTAGAGAAAAAGCTCCGCTGGGTCACACTGGGTGGCCAATATGATTGGACTGCCAAAGTATACCCAGATGGCCCTCCCCCTACATTCCCGAGTGATGTTGCGGAGCTCTTGCGCGCAGCCTTCCCAGAGACGGAAGCACAAGCTGCAATCCTGAACGTTTATTCTGCCGGTGACACATTGAGCGCCCATCGCGATGTCAGCGAGAAGTGTGATGTGGGCTTGATTAGCGTTAGTTTCGGTTGTGATGGATTGTTCATAATTAGCCACGACGACGGCATTGGTTGTGAGATTATTCGTCTTCGATCAGGTGATGCCGTGTATATGAATGGTTCATCGAGATTTGCATGGCATGGAGTGCCGAAGATCTTACCAGATACATGTCCGAGTTGGCTGGCAGACTGGCCATCGCTATCTCCCAACAACACAGACGCATCACAGTATGCGCTTTGGAAGGGCTGGATGTCCGGAAAGAGAATCAACTTGAACGTCCGACAAATGGTGAATTCTATGCTACATGAAGCGCTTGTCACTGGCCATTGAGCTAGTGCAGTGACGAAAGACCTTCAGAGTACAGCAAGAAGTGCCCTCATCTTATTCCCGTCCTTCTCGGTGTTAGTTGTCCAACAACTGAGGGATGCGACCTACGATATTGACGAATATTCCATACATAGAATTTGCATTCGGGTTGTGATCTCGTTGGCAGCAAGTACACGTTCTCGAGCATTTTTTGGTTGTTTATATAGATATTTGAACTGTACATACATACATATGGGGTTAGAAGAAAAGCAATATGTTCCGTTGATTGGAAATTCTAAACCAGCTTTCCCTATTACGAAGTAGTCCCAAGAAAAGCAAAGAGAAATGTATTGTGAGTGGAAGGGTTGTGAAGGATCTCCACAGTCCGGTAAAAGCTTGGCAAAACACTGCAGCTTCCATTCTCTCGTCCGCTCTCTTCATTTCTTCCACCTTTTCCTACTATCCAACTCAATCACCACGTATTCCTATAAAAGCCTCTGCTCCTTTTTGTGTCTGCTTTTATCCGGCACATTTTCATATGAGACAGACAAACCAGGTCATGATTTAGACTGAGGACTCGCACAGCATATTCTGTCATTCCGCATTTCACCGACAACCACGCGTCTCGCAAACCTGCACCTGCATTCAATCCTTGACCTCGTGGCTGTTGTGAAACATGGAGGACGCCCCTTCTTCTCGACAAGCTGAAGTCGATACCCCCGAAGGCTCTATTGGGGGCGATGAAAACCAGGGCCAGACACCTGCCGCGAAGGGCCAGTCGGTCAAAGACCGAAAATGCCAATACTGCCAACAATCCTTTACCTCATCCTCTCTTGGTCGACACCTCGACCAATTCCTTTTTAAGAAGAAACCCGACGGTATACACAATGTTGAGGAGATCCGACGTCTTCGAAGTGGTATCACCCGACGCCAGGCGCGCACCTCGACCGGCAAACGAGACACCCCTGAGCGAATCACGGCGAAAGGCCAATCGGATCTGTACGGCGCTGGAGAGAATGGTGGGAAATCACGGGATGGTCAAGTCCGTATGATGTTTAACACGCCAACGTGGCATGCGACCGGTGTTATCAATGATATTCCGAATCCGAACAATCCCCAGGATGGCGCTGCGCGGTACACGCCGTCGCAGTCCCGGACGGGGTCTATAAACTTGCCAGACTATGCTAGTCGAAATGCAAGCTCGCAGAATCCCGATACTATGAAGGCATTGGAATTGGCCTTGCGAGAGGTCTTGGATAATATTAGAGCTGCAACGTATGTTTTGTCCCTTCCCATTCTTTCCTAGCCAGAAGGATACTTATGAATATGTGTACTATAGTTCCAGGATGCGGCCACGGATTTCTCCATTTGATTTTGATATTCAGTCTCAAACGTTTCCATCGCTTTGCTTACAACTGCTTCCGCCTCCCCCGAGCCTTTTCTCCGCGGCTCCATTCCCATCTCCTTCCTTCTTTCCCTTGGAACCTCCGGGAGCTGAGCATCTGGAGATCGTTCGACAAGCTCTTCGGGCCAAGATTGCGCAATGGCAATCAGATCAACTTTCTCCTGATGCTACGAACAATTCTCAGCCCGGAAGGTTCGGTATGGGTATGGATTCTAGTATGATTGCTCGAGGTGTCCAGCAGCACGAGGATATGAGCTTGAGGCATCTTGAATTGGCATATAAACATTGGATGTCGCTTCCCCCGGAGGAGAAAGACAGTGTATGGAAACTAGAAATCACCCGCTCATTCGCCCGGGAAATGGACAAACGGAAGTCCGTGGACGAACAGTTAGCGCGCGTTCAGCAAGAGGCAAATCAACTCCGCGCGCAGGTCGAGAGACTCGGTTCCTGTCAATGGCCAAGAGAGTTTGCTCTCTTCCCACCAGATACTCTCCCATTACCACGCGATATTGCTCGAGAACTGGACGCAAAGGAAAGCCATCTCAACCCTCATTCTCCTCGATGGGATTACGAAAACGTGGTGGCCAAGTGGAAACGAGTGGTTATGCATGATCGAAGCATGGGCCGGGTTGGTGTAGGACTTTCGAACCCCGTCCTCGATGAAAGCGAGAATTCTCCGGAGCAGCCCAAACAACATACGGGCGACGAATCCAGCCACGGCCGTTCGAAATCTATGCAGGGTGCCCGCGCTTCAAGTCCTGAAAATCAACAATCTCCCCAACCTGGTGGTCAATCTGCCTCGTCCAGCCAGTATCGCTCGCCTTACCTTGAATCCAGCCGGAGTCCCGTAGCTGGCGGACCACCAGCCAAACGTGCTCGCCTGATGAACGGAAATGGCAATGGAAACGGTCCTGAGGGACCTGCTGCTCCTTCTCCGAATCAAAGTGGCCCTAGCGCTTCTCACTCTTGGAACTCTCACCACCCACCTCAACCTCTTACGGTGTCTAACCTCGCAACACCCTCTGCCCCAACACCTTCTCCATCTAATTCTGGTGCATAGTCTTGGATCTATGGCTGCTTTAGAGTATAGTATAGATGGCCATTCTACTGTTTCTCTTATTATACTGTTTTTCTTGGGGTAGACCTGCTCGCATGCTGGCTATTGGGTGGATTCAATTTATAAGTACACGGACTTAAAACTGACACTGAACAATGTACACTAAAAGAAACGAACAATTCATAACACTTGCTCATTGCTTGACAGTCTTTCTTGTCTTTCGGGCACTCAGCCATTTTTTCAGGTCTTGTATGCCGTGAAGATATAACCAAGATATGATAAACACAACAATGAAGTTGAAAATGATATATCCAAAGAAGATGCCCTATATTGTTAGTATTCAAGCCTGAGGATAGGGTCTCAAACTCACATAATCACGCCATTTGTGGTTGTAGAAGACGTTGAAACTTGCAGCCTATCAAACATTAGCACCAAACCACCATACCAAGGGCATCAAAGGCAAACATACAAACTGATCCCCACTCGCATACTGACAAAACGCACATAACCCACCCCCAGCATCCCTAATATAACCCCCAGCCTGCCTCAAAAACCCCCCAGCATACCCCTCACAACTCTGCCCCGGCGGCACCGTAAACCAACTCTCCTCCCTCTCTACACACCTCACCGGAACCTGATGCACCACAACCCCCAAAAATGCCTCAAGCAGATAATGAAAGGGTGTGAGCCAGTACATCCACGATTGCCAGAAATGTGGCAGCGCGCGGTAGGGCACGACGACACCGCAGAAGGCCACGACAAAGGTAAAGAAGGCGGGGACGAGGAGCGAGGCGAAGAGCTCGTTGGGGGAGAGGGCGGCAATGAATTGGCCGAAGCCGACGTAGAATAGCTCGAAGAGCATTAGGAGAAGCCAGGTGAAGCCCGAGCGAAAGGAGGTGCGGGGGAACCAAGTGCCCCAGTACCTGTTTATTCTAGGTTAGGGGTGAGGGTTCTTGGTGTTATGGGTGGCTTACCAGCAGTTGAAGTAGATGGACCCTGCGACAATGGAGTAGGGTATTTCGGGTAGGATGGTACTGGCAACGAATGCGACCCAGGAGTAGATTTTGGAGCTTGATTCGCGGGATTCATATAACCCACGGAAATGAAGGTATCGTGGTTGCAATTGCTGGATCAATGGTGGTGAGATGGTAAGCGTCATAAACACGGAAAACAGCCGTGATTGCATGTCGATATAACTGTTTCCCAGGTGCCAGAAGGTGAAGGTGTTGAAGAGGCCGGTGAAGATATGGAGCATAAACTTGCCCTAGAACGCTGTTAGATATTAGATACTCTCAATCTAAGTCCTAGGGTGCTTACCAATGCATATTCCGGGGTTCGCCAGTATGCAATAAAAGCACGCTTCGTTGTAGCCAGGATCTGAGTCCATAGCGGCATGGCAAACTCTTTTTCGTCATTCTTGTTTCTCTGGTCTGTATTACCAGCACGGGACTCGACGATTTGGTTAATATCATCCATGAGTCCTTTGTATTCAGTAGATTTTTCCCAGACGTCAGCCCAATCCTGTCCGCTGTAATCTGGATTTCCGGCGCCGATGACTTCGAGCATGTACTGTACCAGGATTAACTTCATGGCAAACTAGATGAATTGTGCTGGAGCATACCTCTGCCGGATTCGCATCCGGAGGACATTTTTTACCGCCATTTTCTTCGAAATATCTGATAAGCTTCTGGGAATCCTGTCCTAGCTCCCCGTTATATACGACCCTACCTCCTGCCTTCAACAGAAGCAACTCATCAAACTGATCAAATAGCACAGCGGACGGTTGGTGAATTGTACACAGAACAGCCTGCCCAGCATCCGCTAATCGTCTCAAAAAACGAACAATATTAAACGCAGCCAGGGAATCAAGTCCAGAGGTAGGCTCGTCCAAAAATAGCAATAGTTCCGGCTTACTTGCCAGCTCAACTGCAATCGTGAGCCTTTTGCGCTGTTCCTGGTTTAGTCCAAAACCCATTGAACCAACAGTGGCACCTGCAATTTGGCGCATCTCCATTAGATCAATGACTTTCTCGCAGT
Source organism: Aspergillus ruber CBS 135680 (assembly GCF_000600275.1). Lineage (NCBI taxonomy): Eukaryota > Fungi > Ascomycota > Eurotiomycetes > Eurotiales > Aspergillaceae > Aspergillus > Aspergillus ruber. The sequence continues at coordinate 255,544 of NW_024467309.1, read as the reverse complement.
AGTCGTATTTTTCTTTGACGGGGACGTCTTTGGGTTGGCGGAGAAGTGCTGAGAAGCGGAGGGACTCGCGGACTGTCGCTGTGGGTTCGTGGATGTCCATTTGTTCCGCAAAGCCGGTTGCTCTTTGGAAGCTTCTGGGAAGGGGTCTGTGGAGGTTTAGGATTGTTCTTTTGCCTGTGTGCCAGAGACACTCACTTTCCATCTACCAGAAACGTGCCTGTGACAACTCCAAAGTTAATGCGTTGTGCTAAGGCATTCAATAGTGTGGTTTTTCTGCAGATGGTCAGCAAGATACTAAGATCGAATTTCTAGATGCACCAACCCGGAACCAGAAGCCCCCATCAAAGCAGTAAGACGACCAGGCTTAACATAACCCTGAACATTCTGCAATAGCTTCCTTTGTCCGCCCTTATACGGTATCGTATAAGTGACATTCTGCCACGTGAAAATCGACGTATTCTCAGCAATTCCCTCCACCTTTTCCATAGAGTCTCCTGACTCATTTTTTCTCGAGTGAGGCGTGGCAGTATCTCGCTCACCGGTTTCCTCATCTTCAGGCATATTCTTTTCTTTGATCACATGCTCAATCTCCTTTGGTGCTTCGCCCCTCTTGAAAACAGTAACCGCCATCCCACCCTTGTTAGGCTTCTGCCTTTCCATACCCAGCACCGTCAGCGCAACAAAAAAGATAAACCATCCAATCACAATACCAAAATTTCGCCACAGGTGGGACCTCGTGTATGTGTAAGCGCTTCGGATGTAACTTGCACCACGAACAATTGTGGAATCCGGAGTGCTGCCCTGTATTGCGCAGCTTTGGTGGCCCGGCAAGGCATTGGGGCCGTCTGGTACAATGGAAGGCGGCTCGCATTGAATGTCCATATTGTAGAATTCGTTTGCCATTATCGCTTCGAAGCAATATTGTACGGGGTTGATCCAGATTAACCACTTGAGCCAGGGGTGCATTTTCCAGGGTGGGATGAGATATCCTAGCATTGTTGTCAGTTATGATATTGAAGGTGTACTCGAGCTTCCTGTACCTGTATACACAATCAGGGCTTGGATTGCAACTCCAGTAAGTCTTGTAGCTACGAATAAGTTATTTAAGCTGCTAAAGAATGAGTGTTCCGATTTAACATACCAACGTCAAGCGACGAGACCAACGCTCCTAAGGCTCGAAAGAAAGAGTACATGGTCATGGTGAGTATAAATATAAAAAGGAAGTTAATAAAGAATTGAGAAGCTGTCCTTGAAAGATTAGACATGCTAGCGTGTATTAGCATAATACCTCCTGGATGCCGTAAGGTTGAAGCATACAAGTAGACAATTACATCAAATAGCACCACCTGGACAAACACAAGTGGGACGTCGACCACGACTTGGGCCAGGGCATAAGCTGCTGGACGATAGAAACAACTAGGAATGTCAGTTATGTTCGGGAAGAGATAGGAATATTGTGATGCTCACAAACTTTTATGCTTCATTAGAATCGGCCGACTCTGGAAGGCTGCTGTGAGTTCGGCCATTGCAAGTAGAGCATTGAAGAGAAGAATGAAGAACATGACACCGCCTCTAGTGAAGACCCCGTTGCTGTATATCTGTCAGTTATCTCGTTCAAAGCTAGTGAATAAGACTGACCTGGTCTGTGGAAGGTTGAAGAATAGACTTCCTATAATGAGTGCCTGGAAAACAACCACGCCCCATTTAATTACCAGAGACTGACTGTCTCCAATCATGACAAGGAACTGTCTGCGAGTGAGAATGATGATTTGCTTGTAGAGCGATATCGTGTAGTTCTTCTTCTTTAGCTGACTCCTGGCGGCTTCTCGTTCATTTCTTTGAGACTCAATTTCTTTTTCGAATTCTTCAATATCCGCAAAGGCCGCCTTGATATTGTCACTTTTGCGATATGCTCTTTGGAAATCTTCAGCAGAGCGCGGAATCCGATTTTCCCATCCACTCTTGACGCGCCGTGCATGCGGATCGCTGACAGATGTCAGAAAATCCGGTGTTGTCCATCGCGGGGGACATTCAAAACCTAGTCGCTCAAAGTAGGCTTTCGCATGCTCTGTGCGACCAAAATAAGCACATTTGCCGTCTTCTATGAGGATGACCTTGTCGAATTGGCGAAACAAGCTCTCGGAGGCTTGGTAGAGAGCCACTAATGAAGAAACTTCGGCAGTGTCTGTTAAGCTTCGTAAGCTTTGCACATACTCAAGAGCCGTACTAGCGTCAAGGCCTTTGGTCGAGTTGTCCCAGCATTGTGTACTGCCCTTCGTTACCATCGCCTCGCCTAGGGATACACGTTTTTTCTCGCCACCTGAAATTCCTCGAATCAGTTCGTTGCCGATCTTCGTACCCATCGCATGTTCAATCCAGAACAACTTTGCTATGGCATTCAAGTAGGTGCTCTGGTAATCTTTCCTGCTTTCGTCGGGAATGCGCGATGCCTTGCCTGGAGTACGGGACTTGAGAGCAAACATGAGAGTATCTCGCACGGTTAAGGTTGCATAATGAAGGTCATCTTCTGGATTATACAGCACTGTAAGGCCCAAGTATAAGCCATCGTTCTAGCTGCACCTAATCATTATGACCATACCTTCAGAGCGATATTTATCTGCCATAGTTTTTGAATCAGTACCTCCGTAAAGGACATCTCCCTCGATACCCTTATATCCGGTCCTTTGGTTCCCAATGACCTTCAGGAAAGTAGAGCACCCAGAGCCTGGTCGTCCAAGAACAAGGAGCATCTCTCCAGGGCGAACACAACCCTATGTATGTGAGTGTCACGACTACTATGGTGAAGGACCACGGAACGTACTGTAAATCCGTCGATAATTGTCCTTGTTGGTGGTTTCCCAGCACCAGCACCATTCTTACCCTTAGTTAGAAGCTTCTTAATCAATCTCGGTATCCCCAGAAAAATATCAAGGATCGTCGGCTGAAGAACGGCTCCCACACCTACACCTTTGACAGTGAGATTCTTCCACACAACGCCCGAATGCCTCGTTTTCTCTTCCTGCGAATTTTCCTTCCTCTCCCGACCGAACATCCGCGAAACTAGCTTCTGTATCTGGTCCAAATCCTGTCCTCCACTATCTCCGTTAGATGCACTGCTCTGGGTAGAATTTCCATGTTCCGGGTCATCTTCGTTATTCTGTTCCTCGTACACTGGCTTGGAGGAATTCTGATTCTCTTCGTTGGAGGATGGATCGTCGATTGCCGTAGCGTCTGTAGCAGTGGTTGTACTTGGGGCCATGGACTCCATGGCTACGGATTGCGCAGCAGGTCGTCCTTGTTGGGGGCTTGCTGTATCCATATCGGACGGACAAGCACCGGTAGTGCCAAGATGAACGATGTACGAGATCCTGTATGTAGTGAGTGACCAACAATTAGCAGCAACGTAAATGCTTTGAATGATAGCAGCTCTGTTTGTATGAGTATTAAAGCTCTGGTAACAACCTCAAACAGAGCTTTGAGTGACAACAGGCTTCCCAACTTCAACACAATGAGCTGGTTGTTATTTGACATAATATTCGTATAACTATAGAACCTGACTAGTTCAACTCTCTGTTGTTGATTGCGGTATCTCATCATGAAGTCATCATAGAATTGTGTGATAGTAATGATGGTAAGATCGATGGTTCACCCAGGGGTTATCAATTACAGATAAGCCAGTCATGCTCGATGCTGTTCAAAATCAAGATCTCATCCTTGGGGGTAATAGAGGCGTGTTCTTCCTGCCAATAAGAAAGGGTTCCGTCTTCTGAGGAATTAGCGGAACCAGAGATGAACACCGGAGGCTGATTTTCGGTCTTTGGAGCGACAGATTAATGTGTTGGTGAAACGGGCAAGATTTTGGCAAGACGAAAGAGGGAATGTATGCCTGAGGCTGGTAACACTTTAACGCTCCAATTCTGCTCTTCTCCATCAAAGCCTGCTTTGATGCCGTGTTCTACGGAGTACGAGATATCAATGGGAGAAAATGATCAAGAGGTAATTCTAAGAGGCCAGCTACGAATTGATATCACAAGACTCCGTAGGTGCGAGTCAATGCATCTGTCAGGAGGTTTCATAATATATGCTCAGCAAATTCGCGCCCGAGAGAAACTTACGAGAAATGATCATATTGCACTGTACAGAGTAGAGTCCCTTCAACATCGTCAGCATCACAGGTGCATACGCCTGGTTCAACATATACTCGTATCTCAAGCACCCTGGCCGATTAGGTCTCAAAAAAGAGGAGGCTGGTCAACCAGGCCATTTACACAACACCCAAATCAAACACGCTAAACCATGTCTGTCACTAGTTCAACTGCTTAAGTCTATACCGCCCAATGGCGTACTGTACAACTAGCCCACCTGTAGATCGTAGATTAATTGGGTTACAAGACAATCAAAGGACGACCAGCCACCGACCGCAGAAAAACCAGCGAATTAAGACAGCAGAGCACTGGCGGTTTAAAATAGTAAAAAGAAATGGCTGGGAAGGATATACCGTACCTGACAGGTTTTGATTTTTCCTTTTATATGCTGGAGAGCCCGCGCATTTTTCCTATCTCTTTACGTCTGTTCCTCGATTTTGGTTGTTTACTCCATCTATACATACGCGGAGTTGTTATACATCTCCCTATTTGTCTCTCTGCTTTTTTATTTCGATTACGTCAATACGAGGCCATTGAAGAAGAACCTTCAATCGATTACCGAGAAATCCAGTCGAATCACGAAGGGGAGAAATACACCCATCGCTCAATAACACCTTCCCGGCTCTCTCACTCTCCTCCGTCCTAATTCAACAAAAGCAAAACCGTAACTATGAAGCGAAACGTCGCCATCGCCGTCATTATCATCATCCTATTCATCCTCCTCGCCCTGGCCGGCTTCGGAATCTGGGCTATGAAGAACCACGTTTCATTCTTCTCGAGAAGGAAGGATGAGGACGAGGAGAGTGCACCGGAGTAATCTTGATTCTACGACAAAATGAGATGAATTGGACCGTACCGAAACGAATCGAGCCGAAAACAAGCACTGCGTTAGACGATGACTGGATGATTCAAATGCTTTTATACCCCTTAATAACGAGTTCTTCTCTTTTCTTTTCTTTTCTTTTTTTTTATGTGCGCTACACGATGCGATATATATACGACCGTCTATACTACTACTGTTTATCCACGATTGATGACGATATCATATTCTTATCCCAGGCGATATTCCATGATTATGTTCCGATGATGTGCCGTGTTTGTCATTTGGGGTCTTATGATGGACGATAATTTGTGTTTTTATGTGGGATTGTGAAAGGCGCTTTTTTGCTGCTGCATTTACATGTATTGTGATTTGCTTGATAATTGAATTGAATACCCAAGACAATAAATATGGTCCAAGAATGCCTTTACAAAGGGTTGAAAGGACACTTCCATGCGATTATCATACGGCTGCATTATGTATGCCAGGTGCAAGATAGAAGCATCCCAGATCATCCCAGTATCTTCAGCCCACCCTTCGTTTTTCCAGGTTTCTTGACTCCATCATGCTTGACCTTGCCAGAGCCCGGGCGTCCGCCAGAACCACCAGCACCGGCACCACCGTGGTTCTTCTTTCCTCCCTTGATGGCATTACCGGACACAGGACGAACTTCAGTCATGGCCCGTCTCAAGAGGATTGGATGAGAGCCAATGTACTTGCCCTGCATTTCTCTCGCGGCACGGAAATAGTCGTCGCCGTCACTGAAGCTGACGAACCCAAACCCCTTACTTTTCTGTGTGCGCTTGTCACGAATGACTCGAGCTTTCTGCACCGAAGAAAACTGGGAGAACGCTTTGAAGAGGGAATCATCGGTTACCTCGCCTGCAAGGTTACCCACGAAGAGTCGGAAATGTGCCGGGTCCCATTCAAGGAGAGTGGAATCGGTCCAAGTCTGACCACCACCAGAACGCACGACGGTCTTGGAATCTTGCTGGAGGCGCCCGGGAGCCGGGGTGGGTGTGTTAGATGCAGGGGCACTGGTCGAAGGTGTATAGGCGCCTGGCCCCTGGGCAGCACGAGGGGCGGGCCCTTTACTGGGAACGGCAGTTGACATTTCCTGGCTGTTAACATAGGCACTCTGCCATTGAGCAATTTGGGCTTCTGTCTCAGCATCTACACCAGAATCATTGCGTCCATAGTTCTTCCCATAAGCGTTTGCCTGGTCCGGATATGAACCATAGGTGGCATCGTTATATTGTGCCTGGCCATAGTATGATGGTCCGCTTTGGTAGGTCTGCGGTTGCTGTTGATAGTAGTTTCCGTAATTAGAGGTCGCCGGAGCTTGATAACCACTTGTTGTGGTTGGTGGAGCTTGATAAGAAGGCTGGCTGGCGGCTACGGCACGCGGTTGAAAAGAGAAGGCATTGTGTCCCGGTCCAGGCGCATTTCCACCATATCCACCAGTAGTACCGGGTGACGAATAAGAGGGTGGAGCGGCGTATGCTGGCTTAAAGCCGGACGAGACAGTGGTTGTAGGCGCAGGAGGTCGCGGAGGGAGCGACGAGGGCGTTTGCTTCAGACCTGGAGGGGGCGGAAAGGACATGATGAACGAAGAGCTCGGACAACGTTACAGATAGACGTGATGCGCCGTGTCGCAACGGACAAGCACAGCAGCAAACGTACCTTCAGGGCTTGACTGACGCAGCAGTCTCACGCCAGACGTCACGCCTGAAAGAGATAAGGTGATATCCTGGTGTTTCTTGAGGAAACACGCGGAGAGGTTGAATATCGACCCGCAATAAGCAAGCACTAGGTTAGGAAGATCGAATACCCAAAGCAGGTATGTAGATGTTGTTGCAAATCTAGATGTTCTTAGATGGTCGTCGGTGGTTGAAGATGCCGGTGATGTGACCCCGGGGAAAGAAAAAAAGTATCGGGGTTGGGAATGGGCCACCGTAGGAGGCAAACTGCACAAACAGCACCGCCACAGATTATCTGCTTTACATGCGCCATATGTTCGTCCTCGTGGACGCCACCCCCACTCTGGACCGAATTAGGAACATGCAGTAGCCGTTGCGGCTTTTGATGTCAGTCAACGGGGTTACACAGCATACATTTTGCAAACTACTCCGGAGTATAGAAGTCAAGCGGATAATCAAGCGGAAAAAGGCACCGTTAATGAACGGCTATGGAGAACCCGACAGAAACACATCTGACTCAGCACAAGGCCGAACAGTCGCCGGTTTTGCTTCACCGAAGACAGGTTGGTTTTGCCCCTCTCCGTCGTCAGGTTATCTGCCCCGCCGTTAACTGCCGCCATCTCCGATACCGTTGATATCAGGGAGTGCAGTACTGCGCATACTGGGATTGCGATTGTAGCAGTGAAAGATAGCAATAGACATGAACATATATAGATAGATGAAGGGTATACAAGTAATTGAGGCAATTGAGGCATATTGAATGTCTATACCATAGTAAAATGTATTTATTCACCGGACGACTCTGCTCCTCGGGCTGCCCCGCCCAGCGCCGTCCCACCATGACGGAAGGCTGCTCCGTAATCCGTATGGGATCAGAACAGTCTCTTTTTCTTCTCTCCTCTTCCTCTTCTTCTCTTCTCTCTCTACTCCTCTTCCTCTCTTTCTTCTTTATCAACTATTCTCGGAGCTGATTTTCCGCTGTAGATACAAGAATCTACAGTTCTCTCCATCTCCTTAACCACTTCACACTTCTATCAAAATGGCTGACCAGGCAGTGTGAGTCCTCTTTCCGTTGATTCTAACCCCTCTCCCCCTCTTTTTTTTTTTTTTTTTTTTTTTTTCTCGTTTCTACCTGGCTTGTTGGGGATGA